>NW_028168383.1:0-23110 GCF_964237585.1 Gallinula chloropus
GTGGGTGTGTGGGGGGGAACCCCCTTAGGAGTTGGGGGGGGGGGAGAAAACCCCCCTTAGGAGTGGGTGGGGGGGAAGAAACCCCTCTTAGAAGTGGGGGTGGGGGCAGGAAACCCCCTTAGGAGTGGGGGGGGGATAGAAAACCCCCTTAGGAGTGGGTGGGGGGGGTAAGAAACCCCCCTTAGGAGTGGGTGGGGGGATAAGAAACCCCCTTAGGAGTGGGTGGGGGGGCGAAAACCCCCCTTAGGATTGGGGTGGGGGGGAGAAAACCCCTTTTAGGAGTGGGTGGGGGGGGAAGCAACCCCCCTTAGGAGTGTGTTTTGGGGGGAAACCCCCCTTATGAGTGGGGTGGGTGGTAGATAACCCCTTTTAGGAGTGGGGTGGGGGGGAGAAAACCCCTTTTAGGAGTGGGGTGGGGGGGAGAAAACCCCTTTTAGGAGTGTGTGGGTGGGAGAAAACCCCCCTTAGGATTGGGGGGGGGGGCAGAAAACCCCCCTTAGTAGTGGGTGGGGGGGCAGGAAACGCCCTTAGGAGTGGGGGGGGGTGGAGAAACCCCCTTAGGAGTTGGGTGGGGGGTAAGAAACCCCCCTTATGAGTGGGGGGGGGGGGGAGAAAACCCCCTTAGGAGTGGGGGGTGGGGGGCAGAAAACCCCCTTAGGAGTGGGGGGGGGGGGCAGAAAACCCCTTTTAGGAGTAGGTGGGGTGGAGAAAACCCCCTTTAGGAGTGTGTTTTGGGGGGAAACCCCCCTTATGAGTGGGGTGGGGGGGAGGAAACCCCCCTTAGGATTGGGGGGTTGGAGAAAACCCCCTTAGGAGTGGGGGGGGGGGAGAAAACCCCCCTTAGGAGTGGGTGGGGGGGCAGAAAACCCCCTTAGGAGTGGGGGGGGGGCAGAAAACCCCCTTAGGAGTGGGGTGGGGGGGTAAGAAAACCCCCTTAGGAGTGGGTGGGGGGGCAGGAAACCCCCTTAGGAGTAGGTGGGGGTGGAGAAACCCCCTTAGGAGTTGGGTGGGGGGTAAGAACCCCCCTTATGAGTGGGGTGGGGGGGGAGAAAACCCCTTTTAGGAGTGGGGTGGGGGGGAGAAAACCCCTTTTAGGAGTGGGGGGGGTCAGAAAACCCCCCTTAGGAGTGGGTTGGGGGCAGAAAACCCTTTTAGGAGTGGGGGGGGGGGCAGAAAACCCCCCTTAGGTGTGTGGGGGGGCAGAAAACCCCTTTTAGGAGTGGGTGGGGTGGAGAAAACCCCCTTTAGGAGTGTGTTTTGGGGGGAAACCCCCCTTAGGAGTGGGGCGGGGGGGAGAAAACCCCCTTATGAGTGGGGTGGGGGGGAAGAAACCCCCCTTAGGAGTGTGTGTGTGTGGGGGGAACCCCCGTTATGAGTGGGGTGGGGGGCAGAAAACCCCTTTTAGGAGTGGGGTGGGGGGAGAAAACCCCTTTTAAGAGTGGGTGGGTGGGAGAAAACCCCTTTTAGGAGTGGGTGGGTGGGGAGGAAACCCCCTTATGAGTGGGGTGGGGGCGAGAAAACCCCTTTTAGGAGTGGGGGGGTGGGAGAAAACCCCCCTTAGGAGTGTGTGTGTGTGGGGGAACCCCCCTTATGAGTTGGGTGGGGGGGAGAAAACCCCTTTTAGGAGTGGGTGGGGGGGAAGAAACCCCCCTTAGGAGTGTGTTTTGGGGGGAAACTCCCCGTATGAGTGGGGTGGGGGGTAAGAAACCCCCCTTATGAGTGGGGTGGGGGGAGAAAACCCCTTTTAGGAGTGGGGTGGGGGGAGAAAACCCCCTTTAGGAGTAGGTGGGTGAGGGAATCCCCCCTTAGGAGTGGGTGGGGGGGGAAAGAAACCCCCTTAGGAGTTGGGTGGGGGGTAAGAAACCCCCCTTATGAGTGGGGTGGGGGGGAGAAAACCCCCTTAGGAGTGGGGTGGGGGGGAGAAAACCCCCTTATGAGTGGGGTGGGGGGGAGAAAACCCCTTTTAAGAGTGGGTGGGTGGGAGAAAACCCCCCTTAGGAGTGTGTTTTGGGGGGAAACCCCCCTTATGAGTGGGGTGGGGGGGGAAGAAACCCCTTTTAGGAGTGGGGGGGGGCAGAAAACCCCTTTTAGGAGTAGGTGGGGTGGAGAAAACCCCCTTTAGGAGTGGGTTGGGGGGAGAAAACCCCCTTAGGAGTGTGGGGGGGGGGAGAAAACCCCCCTTAGGATTGGGGTGGGGGGGAGAAAACCCCTTTTAGGAGTAGGTGGGGTGGAGAAAACCCCTTAGGAGTGGGTGGCGGGGTAAGAAACCCCCCTTAGGAGTGGGGGGGGGGGGCAGAAAACCCCTTAGGAGTGGGGGGGGGGGCAGGAAACCCCTTAGAAGTGGGGTGGGGGTTATGTAGTGGGTTCGGGGGGGTATGTAGCGTGTGTGGGGGGGTTGTTTAGACCTTAACACCCCCCCTTTCAAAACCCCTTGATGTGGCAATAGGCCTCGAGGCTGGCGAAGAGGATGTAGAGCAACCACAGGCCGAAGAAGAGGCCCGCGGTGAGGAGTTTGGGGGTGCGGGGCCCCCCCAGCTCCCCCCCGATGTGGGGCCGTCGCCGGTACATGAGGACGCTGATGCAGACGAAGGCGAAGATGGTGAAGAGGGTGACGGAGAAGGCCAAGGTCCCCGTTTGAACCTCAAAGTCCCGGCCTTGGGCCGCCCAATAAATGGCGGCCACCGACCAGGCCACCCCTAGGCCCAGGAAGACGTTGACGGCGTTGGAACCCGTCACGTTGCCGATGGAGGCGTCGGCGCACTGGTCCTGCAAGGCCGCTACCTTGCTGGCGAAGGTGTCTGGGGAGGGGGGTATGGGGGGGTGTGGGGGGGGTAATGGGGGGGGTAATGGGGGGGGGAACACAGAGGGAGGAGGGAGAATGGGGGGGGGTGGGGAGGGGGTGTTATTGGGGGTGTTGGTGTCAGCCAGCCCCCCCCTACACAACATGTTGGGGGGGGGGGGAGAAGGGGGTTGGGTGGGGTGGGGGTGGGGGGTTGTTATTGGGGGTGTTGGTGTCACCCAGCCCCCCCGACACAACATGTTGTGGGGTGGGGTGGGGAGGGGGTGTTATTGGGGGTGTTGGGGGGTGTTATTGGGGGTTGAGGGGGTGTTATTGGGGGTGTTGGGGGGTGTTGGTATGTGATGGGTGTGGAAAGGGGGTGGGGTGGGGGTGTTGGTGTCACCTATCCCCCCACACCCCCCACCCATCACCCCCCACCCATCACCCCCCACCCTTGCCCATCACCCAACACCCATCACTCCCCACCCTTCACCCCCCCACCCATCACCCCCCACCATTGCCCATCACCCAACGTCCCCCATGGCCCATCACCCACCATCTCCCCATCACCCATCACTCCCCACCCATCACCCCCCACCCATCATCCCCCCACCCATCACCCTCCACCATTGCCCATCAGCCCCCTCCCATCATCCCCATCATTGCCCATCACCCAACATTCATCACCCCCCACCCATCACCCCCCCACCCTTGCCCATCGCCCAACACCCCCATGGCCCATCACCCATCACCCCCCACCCATCACCCCCAACCCATCATCCCCCACCCATCATCCCCATCATTGCCCATCACCCAACATTCATCACCCCCCACCCATCACCCCCCCACCCTTGCCCATCGCCCAACACCCCCCATGGCCCATCACCCACCATCTCCCCATCATCCATCATCCCCCACTCATCATCCCCCACCATTGCCCATCAACCCCCACCCATCACCCCCCACCCTTGCCCATCACCCACCATCTCCCCATCACCCCCCACCCCTCACCCCCCACCCATCATCCCCATCATTGCCCATCACCCAACACCCATCGCCCCCCACCCATCACCCCCCACCATTGCCCATCACCCAACACTCATCATCACCCACCCTTGCCCATCACCCCCCATCTCCCCATCACCCCCCACCCCTCACCCCCCCACCCATCACCCCCCACCCTTGTCCATCACCCAACACTCATCATCCCCCACCCTTGTCCATCACCCAACGCCCCCCACGGCCCAACACCCATCATCACCCACCCATCATCCCCATCATTGCCCATCACCCCCCACCCCTCACCCCCCACCCCCACCCTTCACCCCCCACCCATCATCCTCCACCCTTGCCCATCGCCCCCCACCCATCACCCTCCACCCTTGTCCATCGCCCCCCACCCATCACCCCCCACCATTGCTCATCACCCAACACCCAACACCCATCACCCCCCACCCATCACCCCCCACCCACCCCCCCCCCCTTGCCCATCACCCCCCACCCATCACCCCCCACCACTGCCCATCACCCAACACCCATCATGGCCCAACACCCAACACCCCCCACCCATCATCCCCCACCATTGCCCATCACCCCCCACCCTTGCCCATCACCCACCATCTCCCCATCACCCCCCACCTCCCACCCCCCACCCCTCACCCCCCACCCATCCCTCCCCACCCATCACCCTCCACCCTTGCCCATCACCCAACGCCCCCCACGGCCCAACACCCATCATCACCCACCCATCATCCCCATCATTGCCCATCACCCAACACCCCTCACCCCCCACCCCCACCCCTCACCCCCCACCCATCATCCTCCACCCTTGCCCATCGCCCCCCACCCATCACCCTCCACCCTTGTCCATCGCCCCCCACCCATCACCCCCCACCATTGCCCATCACCCAACACCCAACACCCATCATCCCCCACCCATCACCCCCCACCCACCCCCCCACCCTTGCCCATCACCCCCCACCCATCTCCCCCCACCATTGCCCATCACCCAACACCCACCATGGCCCAACACCCATCACCCCCCACCCATCATCCCCCACCATTGCCCATCACCCCCCACCCTTGCCCATCACCCCCCATCTCCCCATCACCCCCCACCCCTCACCCCCCCACCCCTCACCCCCCACCCTTGTCCATCACCCCCCACCCATCACCCCCCACCCTTGTCCATCACCCCCCACCCATCACCCCCCACCCTTGTCCATCACCCAACACTCATCATCCCCCACCCTTGCCCATCACCCAACGCCCCCCATGGCCCAACACCCATCATCACCCACCCATCATCCCCATCATTGCCCATCGCCCCCCACCCATCACCCTCCACCCTTGTCCATCGCCCCCCACCCATCACCCCCCACCATTGCTCATCACCCAACACCCATCACCCCCCACCCATCACCCCCCACCCACCCCCCCCCCCCTTGCCCATCACCCCCCACCCATCACCCCCCACCACTGCCCATCACCCAACACCCACCATGGCCCAACACCCATCACCCCCCACCCATCATCCCCATCATTGCCCATCACCCAACATCACCCATCACCCCCCACCATTGCCCATCACCCAACATCACCCATCACCCCCCACCATTGCCCATCACCCAACACCCATCACCCCCCACCCTTGCCCATCATCCCCCACCCATCACCCCCCACCATTGCCCATCACCCCCCACCCATCACCCCCCACCCTTGTCCATCGCCCAACACTCATCATCCCCCACCCATCACCCCCCACCCATCATCCCCCACCCTTGCCCATCACCCCCCACCCATCACCCCCAACCCATCACCCCCCACCCATCATCCCCACCATTGCCCATCACCCAACACCTATCACCCCCCACCCTTGCCCATCACCCCCCACCCATCACCCCCAACCCATCACCCCCCACCCATCATCCCCATCATTGCCCATCACCCAACACCCATCACCCCCCACCCTTGCCCATCATCCCCCACCATTGCCCATCACCCATCACTCATCATCCCCCACCCTTGTCCATCACCCATCACCCCCCACCCATCATCCCCCATCATTGCCCATCACCCAACATCACCCATCACCCCCACCCACCACCCCCCACCCTTGCCCATCACCCATCACCCCCCACCCTTCACGCCCCACCCTTGCCCATCACCCAACATCTCCCCATCACCCCCCACCTCCCACCCCCCACCCCTCACCCCCCACCCATCCCTCCCCACCCATCACCCTCCACCCTTGTCCATCACCCAACACCCCCCATGGCCCATCACCCACCATCTCCCCATCACCCATCACCCCCCACCCATCACCCCCCACCCATCATCCCCCCACCCATCACCCCCCACCATTGCCCATCACCCCCCTCCCATCATCCCCATCATTGCCCATCACCCCCCCACCCATCACTCCCCACCCTTGCCCATCACCCCCCACCCCCCATGGCCCATCACCCACCATCTCCCCATCACCCATCAGCCCCCACCCCTCACCCCCCACCCTTGTCCATCACCCAACACTCATCATCCCCCACCCATCACCCCCCCACCCATCATCCCCCACCCATCACCCAACATCACCCATCACCCCCCACCCATCACCCCCCACCCTTGTCCATCACCCACCATCTCCCCATCACCCCCCACCCCTCACCCCCCCACCCATCATCCCCCCCATTGCCCATCACCCAACACCCATCATCCCCCACCCTTGCCCATCATCCCCCACCCATCACCCCCCACCCTTGCCCATCACCCCCCACCCATCACCCCCAACCCATCACCCCCCACCCATCATCCCCACCATTGCCCATCACCCAACACCCATCATCCCCCACCCTTGTCCATCACCCAACACCCATCATCCCCCACCCTTGTCCATCACCCAACGCCCCCCATGGCCCAACACCCATCATCACCCACCCATCATCCCCATCATTGCCCATCACCCCCCACCCCCACCCATCACCCCTCACCCCCCACCCCCCACCCCTCACCAGGGATGGAGGTCCCCAGCGCCACGAAGACCACGGCGTTGACCGAGTCCTTGAGGCCCACGGTGCAGCCGAAGTGGGCGGCCAGGTCGCCGATGAGGGCGGTGAGGACGCCGATGAGGAGGATGGAGACGCCGAAGCACGCCCACCCGTTGCAGTACTCGGTGGGGGGCACGCAGGCGAACAGAACCTTCCAGAACACCGTCAGGAAGTGCATCACGTAGTCGAAGCAGGAAGGCAGCCGCTCCTCCCGCCCGTCCTCTTCCTCCTCTTCCTCCCCTGGGAGGAAGGGCGGCCCCGCCAGACATCAGGTGGGGTGGGTGGGAACCCCAAGGGGAAGGGTGCTTTGGGGTGGGGGTGAGACCCCAATGGGAAGGGTCCTTGGGGTGGGGGTGGGACCAGGGGGGTGGGAACCCAAGGGGAAGGGTCCTTGGGATGAGGGTGGGACCCCAATGAGAAGGATGCTTTGGGGGAGGGGGGTGGGAACAGGGGGGTGGGACCCCAATGGAAAGGGTCCCTGGGATGAGGGTGGGACCCCAATGGGAAGGGTCTTTGGGGTGGGGGTGGGACCAGGGGGGTGGGACCCCAATAAGAAGGGTCTTTGGGTTGGGGGTGGGACCCTAAGAGGAAGGGTCTTTGGGGTGGGGGAGGTACCAGGGGTTGGGACCCCAATGGAAGGGTCCTTGGGGTGGGGGTGGGACCAGGGTGGTGGGATCCCAATGGGAAGGGTCCTTGGGGTGGGAGGACCCCAATGGGAAGGGTCTTTGGGGTGGGGGTGGTACCAGGGGGGTGGGACCAGGGTGGTGGGACCCCAATGGGAAGGGTCTTTGGGGTGGGGGTGGGAACAGAGGGGTGGGACCAGGGAGGTGGGACCCCAACGGGAAGGGTCTTTGGGGTGGGGGTGGGACCAGGGGGGGTGAGACCCCAATGGGAAGGGTCCTTGGGGTGGGAGCAATGGGGTGGGTGGGACCCCAAGGGGAAGGGTGCTTTGGGGTGGGGGTGGGACCCCAATGGGAAGGGTCCTTGGGGTGGGGGCGGGAACAGGGGGGTGGGACCAGGGGGGTGGGACCAGGGTGGTGGGACCCCAACGGGAAGGGTCCTTGGGGTGGGGGTGGGACCCCAATGGGAAGGGTCTTTGGGGTGGGGGTGGGAGCAATGGGGTGGGTGGGACCCCAGGGGGAAGGGTCTTTGGGGTGGGGGTGGGACCCCAATGGGAAGGGTCCTTGGGGTGGTACCAGGGTGGTGGGACCCCAAGGGGAAGGGTCTTTGGGGTGGGGGAGGGACCGGGGGGTGGGACCAGGGGGGTGGGACCCCAATGGGAAGGGTCTTTGGGGTGGGGGAGGGA
Organism: Gallinula chloropus; assembly: GCF_964237585.1. Lineage (NCBI taxonomy): Eukaryota > Metazoa > Chordata > Aves > Gruiformes > Rallidae > Gallinula > Gallinula chloropus. The sequence continues at coordinate 8,129 of NW_028168383.1, forward strand.
CCAGTGGGGTGGGACCAGGGGGGGTGGCACCAGGGTTGGTGGGACCAGGGGGGTGGGACCCCAACGGGAAGGGTCCTTGGGGTGGGGGTGGGAGCAATGGGGTGGTGGGACCCCAATGGGAAGGATCCTTGGGGTGGGGGTGGGAACCCCAAGGGGAAGGGTGCTTTGGGGTGGGGGTGGGAACAGGGGGGTGGGAACCCAATGGGAAGGGTCCTTGGAATGGGGGAGGGACCAGGGGGGTGGGACCCCAATGGAAGGGTCCTTGGGGTGGGGGTGGGACCCCAATGGGAAGGGTGCTTTGGGGTGGGGGTGGGACCAGGGGGGTGGGTGGGACCCCAAGGGGAAGGGTCTTTGGGGTGGGGGTGGGATCCCAATGGGAAGGGTCCTTGGGGTGGTACCAGGGGGGTGGGACCCCAACGAGAAGGGTCTTTGGGGTGGGGGTGGGACCCCAATGGGAAGGGTCCTTGGGATGTGGGTGGGACCAGTGGGGTGGGACCAGGGGGGTGGGACCCCAATGGGAAGGGTCTTTGGGGTGGGGGTGGGAACAGAGGGGTGGGACCAGGGAGGTGGGACCCCAACGGGAAGGGTCTTTGGGGTGGGGGTGGGACCAGGGGGGTGGGACCCCAATGGGAAGGGTCCTTGGGGTGGGAGCAATGGGATGGGTGGGACCCCAAGGGGAAGGGTGCTTTGGGGTGGGGGTGGGACCCCAATGGGAAGGGTCCTTGGGGTGGGGGTGGTGGGACCAGAGTGGTGGGACCCCAAGGGGAAGGGTCTTTGGGGTGGGGGTGGGAACAGGGGGGTGGGACCCCAATGGGAAGGGTCCTTGGGGTGGGGGACGGACCAGGGGGGTGGGACCCCAAGGGGAAGGGTCTTTGGGGTGGGGGTGGGACCAGGGGGGTGGGACCCCAGTGGGAAGGGTCCTTGGGGTGGGGGTGGTGGGACCAGGCTGGTGGGACCCCAATGGGAAGGGTGCTTTGGGGTGGGGGTGGGAGCAATGGGGTGGGTGGGACCCCAAGGGGAAGGGTCCTTGGGGTGGGGGAGGGACCAGTGGGGTGGGACCAGGGGGGTGGGACCAGGGGGGGTGGCACCAGGGTTGGTGGGACCAGGGGAGTGGGACCCCAATGGAAGGGTCCTTGGGGTGGGGGTGGGAACAGGGTGGTGGGACCCCAATGGGAAGGGTGCTTTGGGGTGGGGGTGGTGGCACTAGGGTGGTGGGACCCCAATGGAAGGGTCCTTGGGGTGGGGGTGGGAACAGGGTGGGTGGGAACAGGGTGGGTGGGACCCCAACAGGAAGGGTCCTTGGGGTGGGGGTGGGACCCCCAATGGGAAGGGTCCTTGGGGTGGGAACAGAGGGGTGGGACCCCAATGGGAAGGGTCCTTGGGGTGGGAACAGGGGGGTGGGACCCCAATGGAAAGGGTCCTTGGGATGAGGATGGGACCCCAATGGGAAGGGTCCTTGGGGTGTGGGTGGGACCAGGGTGGTGGGACCCCAATGGGAAGGGTCCTTGGGGTGGGGATGGGACCAGGGGGGTGGGACCCCAATGGAAGGGTCCTTGGGGTGGGGGTGGGAACAGGGGGGTGGGACCAGGGTGGTGGGACCCCAATGGAAAGGGTCCTTGGGGTGGTGGGTGTGGGGTGCCAGGGGGGGTCCGGGGGAGTGGGTGTGTGTGGGTGTGGGGTGTCAGGGGGGTCCGGGAGGTGGGGTCTGGGTGGGTGTGGGGTGCCAGGGGGGCCTGTGGGGTGGGTGTGGGGTGCCAGGGGGGTCTGGGGTTGGGGTGTGGGTGGGTGTGGGGTGCCAGGGGGATCCAGGGGGTGGGGTGTGGGTGGGTGTGGGGTGCCAGGGGGATCCAGGGGGTGGGTGTGGGTGGGTGTGGGGTGCCGGGGGGTCTGGGGTTGGGGTGTGGGTGGGTGTGGGGTGCCGGGGGGGTCTGGGGTTGGGGTGTGGGTGGGTGTGGGGTGCCAGGGGGGTCTGGGGTTGGGGTGTGGGTGGGTGTGGGGTGCCCGGGGGGTCTGGGGGTGGGGTGTGGGTGGGTGTGGGGTGCCGGGGGGGTCTGGGGTTGGGGTCTGGGTGGGTGTGGGGTGCCCGGGGGGTCTGGGGGTGGGGTGTGGGTGGGTGTGGGGTGGGTGTGGGGTGGGGTGGGGGGGTCCCCACCGGCGCTGACGGTGATGGCCTCCAGGAACTGCTCCCTCCAGGAGTGGGTCCCGATCACCATGGCCAGGTTGGTCTTCTTGATCAGCTTGTCCACCGTGTTCTGCGGCCAGGGAGGGGGTGTCAGGACCCCCCAGGACCCCAGGGCACCCCCCAGGACCCCAGCTCACCCCCCAGGAACCCAGGTGACCCCTCCAGGACCCCAGCTCACCCCCCCAGGACCCCAGGTGACCCCCCAGGACCCCCTGTCACCCCCCCAGGACCTCTGGTGACCCCCCAGGACCCCAGCTCACCCCCCCAGGACCCCAGGGCACCCCCCAGGACCCCAGGTCACCCCTCAGGACCTCAGGTGACCCCCCAGGACCCCAGCTCACCCCCCAGGAACCCAGGTGACCCCCCTGGACCCCAACTCACCCCCCAGGACCCCTGGTGACCCCCCAGGACCCCAGGTCACCCCCCAGGACCCCCTGTCACCCCCCCAGGACCTCTGGTGACCCCCCAGGACCCCAGGTCACCCCCCAGGACCCCCTGTCACCCCCCCAGGACCTCTGGTGACCCCCCAGGACCCCAGGTCACCCCACAGGACCCCAACTCACCCCCCAGGACCCCAGGTCACCCCACAGGACCCCAGGTCACCCCCCAGGACCCCCTGTCACCCCCCCAGGACCCCAGGTGACCCCCCAGGACCCCAGCTCACCCCACAGGACCCCAGCTCACCCCCCAGGACCCCATGTCACCCCCCCCCAGGACCTCTGGTGACCCCCCAGGACCCCAGGTCACCCCCCAGGACCCCAGGTGACCCCCCCAGGACCTCTGGTGACCCCCCCAGGACCCCAGGTCACCCCCCCCAGGACCTCTGGTGACCCCCCAGGACCCCAGGTCACCCCCCAGGACCCCAACTCACCCCCCAAGGACCCCCTGTCACCCCCCAGGTGCCCCCCATGTCACCCTGAAGTCGTAGGACTCCAGGATGATGACCTCCAGCTTGCAGACCCTGCCCATGTCACCCCCCAGGACCCCATGTCACCCCCCCAGGTGCCCCCCCAGACTCCCAGGTGCCCCCCATATGACCTTGAAGTCGTAGGACTCCTGGATGATGACCTCCAGCTTGCACACCCTGCCCCTGTCACCCCCCTTGGACCCCAGGTAACCCCTCCAGGACCCCAGGTAACCCCCCCAGGACCCCAGGTAACCCCCCCAGGACCTCATGTCACCCCCCCAGGTGACCCCCAAGGCCCCCAGGTGTCCCCCCAGGTCACTCTGAAGTTGTAGGACTCCAGGATGATGACCTCCAGCTTGCAGACCCTGCCCCTGTCACCCCCCAGGACCCCATGTCATCCCCCCCAGGACCCCTGGTGACACCCCCAGGACCCCTTGTGACCCCCCAGGACCCCCCCCCAGGCCCCCCAGACGCCCCCCAGGTGGCCTTGAAGTCGTAGGACTCCTCGATGATGACCTCCAGCTTGCAGCCCCTGCCCCTCTCACCCCCCCTGGACCCCAGGTAACCCCCCAGGACCCCTGGTGACCCCCCCAGGACCCCATGTCCCCCCCCCCAGGTGCCCCCCCAGACCCCCAGGTGCCCCCCAGGTGACCTTGAAGTCGTAGGACTCCAGGATGATGACCTCCAGCTTGCAGACCCTGCCCCTGTTACCCCCCAGGACCCCTGGTGACCCCCCAGGACCCCTGGTGACCCCCCAGGACCCCAACTCACCCCCCCAGGTGCCCCCCCAGGTGCCCCCCAGGTGACCTTGAAGTCGTAGGACTCCAGGATGATGACCTCCAGCTTGCAGACCCTGCCCCTCTCACCCCTCTAGACCCCATGTCACCCCCCCAGGACCCCTGGTGACCCCCCAGGACCCCATGTCCCCCCCCCTAGGTGCCCCCCCAGACCCCCAGGTGCCCCCCAGGTGACCTTGAAGTCGTAGGACTCCTCGATGATGACCTCCAGCTTGCAGTTCTCCCCCAGGATGGGTTTGCCCATCTCGGCGATGCGCCGCGCCTCCTCCTCCTCCGCGGACAGCTTGCGGTCACCGTCCGCTGCGCGACACCGGGGGGGCACCGTGGGGTGGGGGGGACACCATGGGGGGGACACCAGAGGGTGAGGGGGACATCATGGGGTGGGGGGTCACCGTGGGGTGGGGGGGACATCATGGGGTGGGGGGGCACCGTGGGGTGGGGGGACACCGGGGGGGGGACACTGTGGGGTGGGAGGGACATTATGGGGGGGGGACACCGTGGGGGGACACCGTGGGGTGGGGGGGACACCATGGCGGGGGGGGGAACACTGTGGGGGGGGAGACCGTGGGGGGACACCATGGGGTGGGGGGGGGACATTATGGAGGCGACACCATGGGGGGACACCGTGGGGTGGGGGGACATGGGGTGGGGGGGGACACCATGGGGGGACACCGGGGGGACACCATGGGCTGGGGGGACACTGTGGGGTGGGGGAATACACCGCGGGGTGGGGGGACACCAGGGGGTGGGGTGGAGGGGGGACATGGGGTGGGGGGCGGACACCATGGGGGGGACACCATGGGGTGGGGGGACACCGGGGGAGGGGCACCATGGGGTGGGGTGGAGGGAGGACATGGGGTGGGGGGCGGACACCATGGGGGGGTCACCGTGGGGTGGGGGGACACCATGGGGGGACAGCGTGGGGTGGGGGGACATTATGGGGGGGGGACACCGTGGGGGGGGACACCGTGGGGTGGGGTGGAGGGGGGACATGGGGTGGGGGGGACACCATGGGGGGGACACCGGGGGGTGGGGGGGACACCATGGGGGGACACCGAGGGGTGGGGGGGACATCATGGGGTGGGGGGACACCAGGGGGTGGGGGGACACCGGGGGGGGACACCAGGGGGGGGCACCGTGGGGTGGGGGGACACCATGGGGGGGACACCAGAGGGTGAGGGGGACATCATGGGGTGGGGGGTCACCATGGGGTGGGGGGGACATCATGGGGTGGGGGGGCACCGTGGGGTGGGGGGACACCGGGGGGGGACACTGTGGGGTGGGAGGGACATTATGGGGGGGGGACACCGTGGGGGGACACCGTGGGGTGGGGGGGACACCATGGCGGGGGGGGGAACACTGTGGGGGGGGAGACCGTGGGGGGACACCATGGGGTGGGGGGGGGACATTATGGAGGCGACACCATGGGGGGACACCGTGGGGTGGGGGGACATGGGGTGGGGGGGGACACCATGGGGGGACACCGGGGGGACACCATGGGCTGGGGGGACACTGTGGGGTGGGGGAATACACCGCGGGGTGGGGGGACACCAGGGGGTGGGGTGGAGGGGGGACATGGGGTGGGGGGCGGACACCATGGGGGGGTCACCGTGGGGTGGGAGGGGACACTATGGGGGGGACACCAGGGGGACACCATGGGGGGGACACCGTGGGGTGGGGGGGACATGGGGTGGGGGGGGCCAATGGCACCGGGACAGCAGGAGCCACCGTCACGTGGTGGCCATGGAGGTGGGGGGGAGGAGGAGGAGGATGATGACAGCGATGATGACGTCAACGATGGGGATGATGTCAATGATGATGATGATGACGACGATGATGGTGACAGGGATGAGGATGAGGATGATGATGATGCCAATGATGATGTCAATGCCCATGACGATGATGTTGATGCCAATGATGACGTCAACGCCCATGAGATGATGATGATGATGATGATGATGATGATGATGATGATGGTGATGGTGATGCTGATGATGTCAATGCCCATGATGATGATGATGATGCCAACGATGACATCAACACCCATGAGATGATGATGATGATGCCAATGATGACATCATCGACCATGATGATGATGATGATGATGATGCCAATGATGATGTCAATGCCCATGACGATGATGATGATGACGTCAAGGCCCATGACAATGACGATGATGATGACAATGATGACGTCAACACCCATGATGATGATGATGACACCAACGATGACGTCAACGCCCATGAGATGATGGTGATGATGATGATGATGGTGATGGTGATGATGATGTCAATGCCCATGATGATGAGGATGATGATGATGTCAGTGATGACGTCAATGCCCATGATGAGGATGATGATGCCAACGATGACATCAACACCCATGAGATGATGATGATGATGATGCCAATGATGATGTCAATGCCCATGACGATGATGATGTCAAGGCTCATGACGATGACGATGATGATTACAACGATGATGTCAACACCCGTGATGATGATGATGATGATGATGATGATGATGATGATGATGATGATGATGATGATGATGACGACGACACCAACGATGACGTCAACGCCCATGAGATGGTGGTGATGATGATGTCAGTGATGATGTCAATGCCCATGACGATGATGATGATGATGACATCAACGACCATGATGATGATGATGATGATGACATCAAGGCCCATGACAATGACGATGATGATGACGTCAACACCCATGATGATGATGATGATGCCAATGATGACATCAATGCCCATGAGATGATGATGATGATGTCAACACCCATGACAATGACGATGATGATGATGCCAATGATGACGTCAACGCCCATGATGATGATGATGATGATGACGTCAACACCCATGATGATGATGATGATGACATCAACAATGACATCAACGCCCATGATGATGATGATGATGACGTCAACGCCCATGATGATGATGATGATGACGTCAACACCCATGATGATGATGATGATGATGATGACAACGATGACATCAACGCCCATGATGATGATGATGATGATGATGCCAACGATGACGTCAACACCCATGATGATGATGATGATGATGATGATGATGATGATGATGCCAACGATGACGTCAACACCCATGATGATGATGATGATGATGATGCCAACGATGACATCAACACCCATGATGATGATGATGATGACATCAAGGCCCGTGACACTGACGATGATGATGCCAATGATGACGTCAATGCCCATGATGATGATGATGGTGATGATGATGATGTCAACACTCATGCCAATGACGATGATGCCAATGATGACGTCAACACCCATGAGATGATGATGATGATGCCAGTGATGACATCAACACCCATGACGATGACGATGATGATGTCAACACCCATGAGATGATGATGATGATGTCAGTGATGACATCAACACCCATGACAATGATGATGACGCCACCAATGACACCACCACCACCGCCACCGCCACTGATGACGTCACCACCCATGCCATCCCCGATGACATCCCCACCGCCAGCGAGGCCGAAGGCTCCTACCTTGGGTCAGCAGAAGAGCTGTGGGGACAGAGCAGACGTCGTCGGGGAGACGCCACCACCCCTCCTATCGACGACCCCCAACCCCTCTTGACCCTCCCCCTGGGTCCCTCCCCCCCTTGGCCCCTCCCCCATTGACCCCTCCCCATTGACCCCGCCCCCATTGGCCCCGCCCCCCTCCCTGGCCCCGCCCCTACCCGAGATGCCGCGCTTGAGCCAGCGGGGCTGCCCCAGCTCGATGAAGAAGTTGTCCTTCTTCTCGTACTCCTCATCGTCCACGATCTTCACCTGCAGCGTCTTCCTGGGGATGGGGGGGACACACGGACACACGGACACGGGGCGCTGACACCCCCACCGGCCCCGCGGGGTCGGGGGAGGAGGATGGAGGGGCTGGCTGGATGGCCCTCCATCCATCCCTCCATCTCCCCATCCCTCCATCCATCCCTCCATCCCCCCATCCCCCCATCCCCCCATCCCTCCATCTCCCCATCCCTCCATCTCTCCATCCACCCCTCCATCCCCCCATCCCCCCATCCCTCCATCTCCCCATCCCTCCATCTCTCCATCCACCCCTCCATCCCCCCCATCCCTCCATCCCTCCATCTCTCCATCCATCCCTCCATCCCTCCATCCATCCCTCCATCCCTCCATCCATCCCTCCATCCCCCCATCCCTCCATCCATCCATCCATCCATCCATCCCTCCATGCCTCCATCTCTCCATCAATCCCTCCCCATGTCACCCTGTCCATCTGTCCATCCATCCCTCCATCCCCATGTCCAGCTGTCCATCCCTCCCTCCCCCCGTCCCCCCCGTCCCTCCATCCCTCCCCATGTTCATCTGTCCATCCCTCCCTCCATCCCTGCCTCCGTCCATCCACCCCCCCCGTGTCCATCTCCCATCTCTCCATCCATCCCCCTGTCCATCTGTCCATCCCTCCACCCCTCCCTCCATCCCTCCATCCCCATGTCCATACCTCCCCATGACCATCTGTCCATCCCTCCCTCCATCCTTCCCTCCCTCCATCCCCTCGTCCATCTGTCCCTCCACCCCTCCCTCCCTCCTTCCATCCCCATGTCCATCTGTCCATCCTTCCCTCCATCCCTCCCCATGTCCATCCCTCCCTCCATCCCTCCATCCCCATGTCCATCTCTCCCTCCCTGTGTCCCTCCCTCCCCATGTCCATCTGTCCATCCTTCCCTCCCTCTCTCCATTCCCATATCCATCCCTCCATCCCCTTGTCCATCTGTCCCTCCCTCCATCCCCATGTCCCTCCCCATTTCCCTCCCTCCCCCGTCCATCCCTCCCTCCATCACTTCCTCCCCATGTCCATCTGTCCCTCCCTCCCTCCATCCCCATGTCCATCCCTCCCTCCCCATGTCCATCCCTCCATTCCCATGTCCATCCCTCCCTCTCCATGTCCATCCCTCCCTCTCCATGTCCATCTGTCCCTCTCTCCATCCCCATGTCCATCTGTCCCTCCCTCCCCATTTCCCTCCCTCCCCCTGTCCATCCCTCCCTCCCCACATCCCTCCCTCCCCCGTCCATCCCTCCCTCCTTCCCCACATCCCTCCCTCCCCATGTCCATCCATCCCTCCCTCCCTCCCTCCTCCCATCCCTCCCTCCCCACGTCCATCCATCCCTCCCTCCCTCCCTCCTCCCATCCCTCCCTCCCTCCCCACGTCCATCCATCCCTCCCTCCTCCCCTCCTCCCACCCCTCCCCTCCCCTCCCCTCTCCCCCCCTTCCAATCCTCACGCCGTCTCATCATTCCGGAACTCCAGCTCCCCGCAGGCATCCTCATAGTCGACCCCCCCACCTCTCGCCGTCCCTTCCACCGTCCGGTAGGGCAGGAGAACGGTCCCCCTGGCCCCGGAGCTCCTCACCACCTTCACCTCCACCGTCCCTTGGCACTCGCTGACGTGGACCAACCGCTCCTGGAAGGTGAAGATGCCGGCGTGGTCATCATCCAGAATGGTCACCGTGGCCACCAAAGGGGCCACCAACTTCCCTTTGGGGTGCTCAGCCGAGTCAGCCTCAAACATCCCCTCGGCGTCGCCCACGCGGAGGTTGAGGAGCCGCACGAAGAAGTGCTCATCCTCCTCAAAGATGTCATCGTCGATGATGCCGATCTTCAGCTCCTTCTGGGTCTCCCCAGGCTTGAAGATCAACGTCCCCTCGCTGTACTCATAGTCCGACCCAGCCTTGGCCGAGCCATCCTCCGTCTTGTAGTCCACGTAGAACGTGTGGTTGGCCTCCCCTCCTTGCTCACAAGCCACCCACAGCGTCACCGCCCCGCAGTTCTCCAAGCAGTGGTAGAGGCAAGGTTGGAAGAAGATCTTGCTGCAGCCTTCTCCTTCCTCCTCCTCCTCCCCTTCTTCCGAAGGCACCTCTAAGAGGGCGGATGATCTCTTGGAGAACTCGGCCACGTGTTTCTTCAGGATGTTGCCGGCGCCGGTCATCAACCGCGTGGCTTGGATGCGGTAAAAAGCCCGGCTCTTCTGTTGGTGGAGGAGGGCGTAGTAGTTGGCCATCTCCACCAGTTGGTCCAGTTCCTTCTCTGGGTGTTTCTGCTTCAGGTCCTTCAAGATCTGGATCACCTCCCGCCGGCTCTCATCCAGCTCCTTCTCCTCAGGGGTGGGGGCGGGTAAGGCTGGCGATGCGTTGGAACCTTCTAGAACATCCCTCCTCTCCATAGTAGTGGTGGTGGTGGTGGTGGTGGTGGGGAACCCTCCATCCATCTCAATCCCTTTGGGAAGATCTCCTTCCGTCCCGATGATGATCCCACTCCTGGGATCAGCCCGGTACCGTTTGTAGACGTATTTATAGAAGAGGAGCCGCTTATCGGCCGCCCAAGCGAAAACCACGCAGACAGGGAAGAAGATGAGGGTGAGGAGGGCTTCCCAAACCTGCACCACCCCGGGGGAGATGACAGCCAGGATGAGGTAGAGCCAAATATAAGCGAAGATGCTCCAGGAAGCCGTGACGAAGAAAACCCGCAGGTGCTTGATCCTCCGGCTCTCCCCCGCCGGGATGACGTAGACGCAGACGGCGATGACCACGAACATGTTGAAGGCCGCGCTCCCTACGATGGTCCCAGGTCCCAGTTCTCCAGCTTGGAAGTTGTGGCCACACACCTCGATGACGGAGAGGAGGATCTCCGGGGCCGAAGACCCCAAAGCCATCAAGGTTAAATTGGAGACCGTCTCGTTCCAGATCCTCACCGTCCCCACGCTGGTCTCCCCGTTGGCTTTGGTGATGGTGATCTCTTTCTCCTTGGAGGTGATCACCTCGATGGAGGCCATGAAGCGGTCGGCGATGATGGAGACCCCCAGGAACATGTACATCATGGCGACGAAGTAGACGATGGCCCGCGCCGCCTTATCGCCCAGCGAAGGGTTGTCCGGTTGCCAAACGGGCAGGAGGACGCCGGGTTGGCACCGGTTGGAGCCTTGGCAGAAGGTGCTTCCGTTGGCTTCTAGAAGGGGCTCCGGGCAACAGGGTTTCGCCAAGAGGATGGCGGCCACCACGGCCGCCCGCTGAGCCGCCATCGCTGAGGAGGAGGAGGAGGAGGAGGAGGGAGGGAGAGGGAGAGGAGGGAGGGAGGTGGTTGGTGGTGGTGGGGGGTTTCCACCTGTGGGGAGGGAGGGAGGGAGGGGTGAGTGTTGGGGTTGGGGTGGGGAAGGGGTAGGAGGGGTGGGGAAGGGGGTGGGGTATTGTTATGGGGTGGGGAAGGGGGATGTAGCGGATGGGGAAGGGGATGGGGGCTTGTTATGGGGTGCGGAAGGGGGGTGTAGGGAGTGGGAAAGGGGGTGGGGAAGGGGGGTGAGGGCTTGTTATGGGGTGGGGGCTCATTATGGGGTGGGGAAGGGGATGGGGGCTTGTTATGGGGTGGGGAAGGGGATGGGGGTTCGTTATGGGGTGGGGAAGGGGATGGGGCTTGTTATGGGGTGGGGAAGGGGGGTGTAGGGGGTGGGGAAGGGGATGGGGTTCGTTATGGGGTGGGGAAGGGGATGGGGGCTTGTTATGGGGTGGGGAAGGGGGGGTGTAGGGGATGGGGGCTCGTTATGGGGTGGGGAAGGAGGGGGTGGGGGCTCGTTAGCGCCCAGGAGATGGGGGGATGGGGAGGAAAAATGAGGTTCAGTGGGGTGGGATCTGTGGGGCTGGGATGCAGCTGTGGGGCTGGGGTCCCCATCCGTAGGGTGATGGGGATCTGTGGGGCTGGGGGCTGCATCCCTGGGGTGCTGGGGATCTGTGGGGCTGGGGTCCACATCTATAGGTCTGGGGGCTGCATCCCTGGGGCGCTGGGGATCTATGGGGCTGGGGTCCCCATCCGTGGGATGATGGGGATCTGTGGGGCTGGGGTCCCCACTCATGGGGTGATGGGGATCTGTGGGGCTGGGGTCCCCATCTGTGGGATGATGGGGATCTGTGGGGTGCTGGGGATCTGTGGGGCTGGGGTCCTCATCTGTGGGGCGATGCAGGTCCATGGGGCAATGGGGATCTATGGGGTGATGGGGATCTATGGGGCAGGGGTCCACATCTATGGGGCTGGGGGCTGCATCCCTGGGGCGCTGGGGATCTGTGGGGCTGGGGTCTGCATCTGTGGGGCGATGCAGCTCCATGGGGCAATGGGGATCTATGGGGTGCTGGGGATCTGTGGGGCTGGGGTCTCCATCCCTGGGGCGCTGGGGATCTGTGGGGCTGGGGTCCCCATCCCTGGGGTGATGGGGATCTGTGGGGCTGGGGTCCCCACCCGTGGGGCTGGGGATCTGTGGGGCTGGGGTCTCCATCTGTGGGGTGCTGGGGATCTGTGGGGCTGGGGTCTCCATCCCTGGGGCAATGGGGATCTATGGGGTGATGGGGATCTGTGGGGCAGGGGTTCCCATCTGTGGGGTGATGGGGATCTGTGGGGTTGGGGGTCCCCATCTGTGGGGCGCTGGGGATCTGTGGGGCTGGGGGCTGCATCCCTGGGGTGCTGGGGATCTGTGGGGCTGGGGTCCCCACCCGTGGGGCTGGGGATCTGTGGGGCTGGGGTCTCCATCCCTGAGGTGATGGGGATCTGTGGGGCTGGGGGCTGCATCCCTGGGGCGCTGGGGATCTATGGGGCTGGGGTCCCCATCTGTGGGGCGATGCAGCTCCATGGGGCAATGGGGATCTATGGGGTGATGGGGATCTATGGGGCTGGGGTCTCCATCCCTGGGACGCTGGGGATCTGTGGGGCTGGGGGCTGCATCTGTGGGGCACTGAGGCTCTGTGGGGCTGGGGTCTCCATCTGTGGGGTGATGGGGATCTGTGGGGCTGGGATCCCCATCTGTGGGGTGATGCAGCTCCATGGGGCAATGGGGATCTATGGGGTGATGTGGATCTGTGGGGCTGGGGTCCCCATCTGTGGGGCGCTGGGGATCTGTGGGGCTGGGGTCCCCACCCGTGGGGCTGGGGGGGGGTTCCATGGGGCGGGGCCGGTGCCCGCGGCGCTGGGGGGGGGTTGGGGGGGGGGGTTGGGGGGGGTGGGGGGTGTCGTGGGGCGCGTGGGCGCTGCCAGGCTCCTCCCTGGCAACCGCGTGGTTGCCATGGCAACGGGGATGGGAACGGCTATAAAAAGGCGCTGGAGGGGGAACGGGGACCCCGAGGCCGCCCCCTCCTCCCGGCCCCACAGCTGTGACCCATAGACCGGCCCCATAACCCGGCCCCATAACCCAGCCCCATAGCTCAGCCCCATAACCCAGCCCCACAGCCCGGCCCCATAACCCGGACCCACAGCCCTTACCCACAACCTGGCCCCATAGCCCTGACCCATAACCCAGCCCCATAACCCGGACCCACAGCCCTGACCCACAGCCCGGCCCCGTAACCCAGCCCCATAGCCTGGCCCCATAGCTCAGCCCCATAACCCGGCCCCACAGCCCGGCCCCATGACCTGGCCCCACAGCTGTGACCCACAGCCCTGACCCATAGCCCGGCCCCATAACCCGACCCCATAACCCAGCCCCATAGCCCAGCCCCACAGCCCTGACCCACAGCCCGGCCCCATAGCGCAGCCCCATAGCTCAGCCACATAGCCCTGACCCATAACCCGGCCCCATAACCCGGCCCCATAGCGCGGCCCCACAGCTCTGACCCATAACCCAGCTCCATAACCCAGCCCCCACAGCTCTGACCCACAGCCCGGCCCCGTAACCCAGCCCTACAGCCCGGCCCCACAGCCCAGCCCCCACAGTTCAGCCCCATAACCCAGCCCCACAGCCCTGACCCACAACCCGGCCCCATAACCCAGCCCCACAGCTCTGGCCCGCAGCTCTGACCCACAGCCCGGCCCCATAGCTCAGCCCCATAGCCCTGACCCACAGCTCTGACCCATAGCCTGGCCCCATAACCCAGCCCCATAACCTGGCCCCACAGTCCGGCCCCACAGCCCTGACCCATAGCTCAGCCCCACAGCTCAGCCCCACAGCTGTGACCCACAGCCCGGCCCCATAGCCCTGACCCACAGCCCAGCCCCATAGCCCAGCCCCATAGCCTGGCCCCACAGCCCGGCCCCATAACCCGGCCCCATAACCCAGCCCCACAGCTCAGCCCCACAGCTGTGACCCACAGCCCGGCCCCACAGCCCGGCCCCATAGCACAGCCCCACACCCCTGACCCACAGCCCGGCCCCATAACCCGGCCCCATAACCCAGCCCACAGCTCTGACCCACAGCCCTGCCCCATAGCTCTGCCCCATAGCTCAGCCCCACAGCCCGGCCCCATAACCCAGCCCCATAGCGCGGCCCCACAGCCCGGCCCCATAACCCAGCCCCACAGCCCGGCCCCATAACCCAGCCCCATAGCGCGGCCCCACAGCCCGGCCCCATAACCCAGCCCCACAGCCTGGCCCCACAGCTCTGACCTATAGTCCGGCTCCATAACCCAGCTCCACATCTCCGCCCCACAGCTCAGCCCCACATCTCCACACCATAACTCAGCCCCACATCTCCACCCCACAGCTCAGCCCCACAGCTCTGCCCCACAGCTCAGCCCAGCCCCACAGCTCCACCCCAAGGCTCTGCCCCATAGCATGTCCCCACAGCTCAGCCCACAGCCCAGCCCCATAACTCAGCCCCACAGCTCAGCTCAGCCCCATGGTTCTGCCCCATAGGTCAGCCCCACAGCTCAGCCCAGCCCCACATCTCCACCCCACAGCTCAGCCCCACAGCCCAGCCGCATGGCTCAGCTCAGCCCCACAGCTCCACCCCACAACTCAGCCCCACAGCTCAGCCCAGCCCCACAGCTCCACCCATAACTCAGCCCCACAGCTCAGACCCACAGCTCAGCCCCATGGCTGAGCTCAGCCCCACATCTCCACCCCACAGCTCAGCCCCACACCTCCACCCCACAGCTCAGCCCCTCAGCTCAGCCCCACAGCTCAGCTCAGCCCCACAGCCCAGCCCCATGGCTCTGACCCATAGGTCAGCCCCACATCTCCACCCCATAACTCAGCCCCATAACTCAGCCCCACAGCTCAGCCTCATGGTTCAGCCCAGCCCCACATCTCCACCCCATAACCCAGCC
>NW_028168382.1:0-1000 GCF_964237585.1 Gallinula chloropus
TAGGGGTATTTAGGGGTGTTTAGGGCTCACCAGATGAAGTCGGTGCAGTGGCTGCAGAAGGTGGGGGTTAGGGCTGGTTTAAGGCTGTTTTAGGGCTGTTTAGGGGGTCCCTGGCTCTCACCAGATGAAGTCGGTGCAGTGGCTGCAGAAGGTGGGGGTTAGGGCTGGGTTAGGGGTATTTAGGGCCGGGTTAGGGCTGTTTTAAGGCTGTTTTAGGGCTGTTTAGGGCTGTTTGGCCTCTCACCAGATGAAGTCGGTGCAGTGGCTGCAGAAGGTGGGGGTTAGGGCGGTTTAGGGCCGGTTTAGGGCTGTTTTAAGGCTGTTTCAGGGGTATTTAGGCCTCACCAGATGAAGTCGGTGCAGTGGCTGCAGAAGGTGGGGGTTAGGGCTGGGTTAGGGCTGTTTTAAGGCTGTTTTAGGGGTGTTTTAGGGGTATTTAGGCCCGTTTTAGGGCTGTTTTGCCTCACCAGATGAAGTCGGTGCAGTGGCTGCAGAAGGTGGGGGTTAGGGCTGGGTTAGGGGTATTTAGGGCTGGTTTAGGGCTGTTTTAGGGCTGTTTTAGGGGTGTTTTAGGGGTGTTTGGCCTCTCACCAGATGAAGTCGGTGCAGTGGCTGCAGAAGGTGGGGGTTAGGGCCGGTTTAAGGCTGTTTTAAGGCTGTTTTAAGGCCCGTTTTAGGGCTGTTTGGGCTCTCACCAGATGAAGTCGGTGCAGTGGCTGCAGAAGGTGGGGGTTAGGGCTGGGTTAGGGCCGTTTAGGGCTGTTTTAAGGCTGTTTTAAGGCTGTTTCAGGGGTATTTAGGCCTCACCAGATGAAGTCGGTGCAGTGGCTGCAGAAGGTGGGGTTAGGGCTGGGTTAGGGCCGGTTAAGGCTGTTTTAAGGCTGTTTTAAGGCTGTTTCAGGGGTATTTAGCGCTCACCAGATGAAGTCGGTGCAGTGGCTGCAGAAGGTGGGGGTTAGGGCCGGTTTAGGGCTGTTTTAGGGGTGTTTTAGGGCTGTTT
>NW_028168381.1:0-62500 GCF_964237585.1 Gallinula chloropus
GGATGGACCCGCCCCCTCCCGGCGTCACCCTCACCGATTGGCTGGGCAACAGCTGGGCACCCGGTGAGCAGCCAATCAGTGCCTGCTGTGGGCTGGGTGGGTGGGGCCTTCCACACACCCCCCCCCCCCTCCCGCCTTGGGGTGGGACCTTCCCATCTCCATCCCCCTCAGGGGGGTGGGATGTTCCATCTCCTTCCTCCTGGGGGGGGGTGGGGGTCTCCTCTCTCCTCCCCCCCCATTCTTGGAATGGGCCCTTCCACCCCCCACCTCCTTGGGGTGGGATTGTTCCATCTCCATCCCCCTCAGGGGGGTGGGATGTTCCATTCCCTTTCTCCTGGGGGGGGTGCCTCCTCTCTCCCACCCCCCCTCCTTGGGATGGGACATTCCCATCTCCATCCCCCTCAAGGGGGTGGGATGTTCCATCTCCTTCCTCCTGGGGGGGTGGGGGTCTCCTCTCTCCCACCCCCCCATTCTTGGAGTGGGCCCTTCCACCCCCCCTCCCGCCTTGGGGTGGGACCTTCCCATCTCCATCCCCCTCAGGGGGGTGGGATGTTCCATCCCCTTCCTCCTGTGGGGGCCACTCCTCTCTCCTCCCCCCCCCATTCTTGGAATGGGCCCTTCCACCTCCCACCTCCTTGGGGTGGGACCGTTCCATCTCCATCCCCCTCAGGGGGGTGGGATGTTCCATCTCCTTCCTCCTGGGGGGGGGTGCCTCCTCTCTCCCACCCCCCCTCCTTGGGATGGGACCTTCCCATCTCCATCCCCCTCAGGGGGGTGGGATGTTCCATCCCCTTCCTCCTGGGGGGGTGGGGGTCTCCTCTCTCCTACCCCCCCATTCTTGGAGTGGACCCTTCCACCTCCCACCTCCTTGGGGTGGGACCTTCCCATCTCCATCCCCTTCAGGGGGGTGGGATGTTCCATCTCCTTCCTCCTGGGGGGGTGGGGGTCTCCTCTCTCCTCCCCCCCCATTCTTGGAATGGGCCCTTCCACCCCCCCTCCCGCCTTGGGGTGGGACCTTCCCATCTCCATCCCCCTCAGGGGGGTGGGATGTTCCATTCCCTTCCTCCTGGGGGGTGCCTCCTCTCTCCCACCCCCCCTCCTTGGGATGGGACCTTCCCATCTCCATCCCCCTCAAGGGGGTGGGATGTTCCATCTCCTTCCTCCTGGGGGGGTGGGGGTCTCCTCTCTCCTCCCCCCCCATTCTTGGAATGGGCCCTTCCACCTCCCACCTCCTTGGGGTGGGACCTTCCCATCTCCATCCCCCTCAGGGGGGTGGGATGTTCCATCCCCTTCCTCCTGGGGGGGCCCTCCTCTCCCCCACCCCCCCCATTCTTGGAATGGGCCCTTCCACCTCCCACCTCCTTGGGGTGGGACTGTTCCATCTCCATCCCCCTCAGGGGGGTGGGATGTTCCATCCCCTTCCTCCTGGGGGGGTGGGGGTCTCCTCTCTCCTACCCCCCCATTCTTGGAATGGGCCCTTCCACCTCCCACCTCCTTGGGGTGGGACTGTTCCATCTCCATCCCCCTCAGGGGGGTGGGATGTTCCATCCCCTTCCTCCTGGGGGGGGGTGGGGGTCTCCTCTCTCCTCCCCCCCCATTCTTGGAATGGGCCCTTCCACCTCCCACCTCCTTGGGGTGGGACCGTTCCATCTCCATCCCCTACAGGGGGGTGGCACCTCCTCTCCCCCCTCCCCTCCTTGGGTGGGGGGGGACACACCTTCTTTGGGGGTGGGGTGGGGACTTATTGGGGGGGGTGGGGAGGGGGCGTGGCCTCCTCCTGACCCCTCCCCTTCCCCCCTCCCCCCCAGGTGACCCCGGCCCCTGCGCCCACCCCAACTCGCGCTTCTGCGCCCCGGCCGCCCAGTGCCCCATCATGGACCCGGCCTGGGAGGACCCGGAGGGGGTCCCCATCGACGCCATCATCTTCGGGGGGCGGAGACCCCGAGGTAAAACCCCCACCCCCACCCCCCCACCCACCCACCCCCATTCCCCTTCCCTGATTGGCCGGCCGGGCGGTGACGTCACGGGGGGCGCTGACGTCACGGCGGCGGGCGCAGGGGTGCCGCTGGTCTACGAGGCCTTCAGCTGGCGTCACGGCGTCTTCGTGGGCAGCGCCATGCGCAGCGAGGCCACCGCCGCCGCCGAGCACGCGGGTGAGGGGACGCGGGCACCCCCGGGGCTGACCCCTGACCCAGAACCCCCCCATGGCCCCCCATGGCCACCCCCTGACCCATTGCCCCCCCATGGCCACCCCCTGACCCATAGCACCCCTATAGCCACCCCCTGACCCATAGCACCCCTATAGCCACCCCATGGCCACCCCCTGCCCCATAGCTCCCCTATAGCCACCCCCTGACCCATAGCACCCCTATAGCCACCCCCTGACCCATAGCACCCCCATAGCCACCCCCTGACCCATAGCACCCCCATAGCCACCCCCTGACCCATAGCACCCCTATAGCCACCCCCTGACCCATAGCACCCCCATACCCACCCCCTGACCCATAGCACCCCCCATGGCCACCCCCTGACCCATAGCACCCCTATAGCCACCCCATGGCCACCCCCTGCCCCATAGCACCCCCATAGCCACCCCCTGACCTATAGTCCCCCTATAGCCACCCCATGGCCACCCCCTGCCCCATTGCCCCCCTATAGCCACCCCCTGACTCATAGCACCCCCCATGGCCACCCCCTGACCTATAGTCCCCCTATAGCCACCCCATGGCCACCCCCTGACCCATAGCACCCCCATAGCCACCCCCTGCCCCATAGCACCCCCATACCCACCCCATTGCCCCCCCATGGCCACCCCCTGCCCCATAGCTCCCCTATAGCCACCCCCTGACCCATAGCACCCCCATAGCCACCCCATGGCCACCCCCTGCCCCATTGCCCCCCCATAGCCACCCCCTGCCCCATAGCACCCCCATGGCCACCCCCTGACCCATAGCACCCCCCATGGCCACCCCCTGCCCCATAGCACCCCCCATGGCCACCCCCTGCCCCATAGCACCCCCATAGCCACCCCCTGACCTATAGTCCCCCTATAGCCACCCCATAGCCCCCCCATGGCCACCCCCTGCCCCATAGCTCCCCAATAGCCACCCCATGGCCACCCCCTGACCCATAGCACCCCCATACCCACCCCATAGCCCCCCATGGCCACCCCCTGCCCCATAGCACCCCCATGGCCACCCCCTGACCCATAGCTCCCCTATAGCCACCCCCTGACCCATAGCACCCCCATACCCACCCCATTGCCCCCCATGGCCACCCCCTGACCCATAGCACCCCCATAGCCACCCCCTGACCCATAGCACCCCTATAGCCACCCCATGGCCACCCCCTGCCCCATAGCACCCCCCATGGCCACCCCCTGCCCCATAGCACCCCCCATGGCCACCCCCTGACCCATAGCACCCCCATAGCCACCCCATGGCCACCCCCTGCCCCATAGCACCCCCATAGCCACCCCCTGACCCATAGCACCCCTATAGCCACCCCATGGCCACCCCCTGCCCCATTGCCCCCCCATAGCCACCCCCTGACCCATAGCACCCCCATAGCCACCCCCTGCCCCATAGCACCCCCATAGCCACCCCATGGCCACCCCCTGCCCCATAGCACCCCCATAGCCACCCCCTGACCCATAGCACCCCCATACCCACCCCATTGCCCCCCCATGGCCACCCCCTGCCCCATAGCACCCCCATAGCCACCCCCTGACCCATAGCACCCCTATAGCCACCCCATGGCCACCCCCTGCCCCATAGCTGACCCATGGCCACCTCCCCTGGCCCCACAACCTCCCCACGGCCACATCCCACCCCCCCAGAACCATCTCCCACCACCCCAGAACCACCTCCCACCCCCCCCTAACCATCTCCAACCCCCCCATAACCACCTCCCACCCCCCAGAACCATGTCCCACCCCCCCAGAACAACATCCCACCCCCCCAGAACCACCTCCCACCCCCCCACAACCTCACCCCCCAAGGCTCCCAACCCCATAACCACCTCCCACCCCCCCCATAACCACCTTCCACCTCCCCAGAACCACCTCCCAGCCCCCCCATAACCACCTCCCACCCCCCCACAACCTCACCCCCCAAGCCCCCCAACCCCAGAACCACCTCCCACTCCCCCAGAGTCATCTCCCACCCCCCCATAACCACCTCCCACCCCCCCATAACCACCTCCCACCCCCCCATAACCACCTCCCACCCCCCAGAACCACCTCCCACCCCCCAGAACCACCTCCCACCCCCCAGAACCACCTCCCACCCCCCCAGAACCACCTCCCACCCCCCCAGAACCACCTCCCACCCCCCCAGAACCACCTCCCACCCCCCAGAACCATGTCCCACCTCCCCTGAACCACCTCCCACCCCCCCAGAACCTCACCCCCCAAGGCTCCCAACCCCATAACCACCTCCCACCTCCCCAGAACCACCTCCCAGCCCCCCCATAACCACCTCCCACCCCCCCACAACCTCACCCCCCAAGCCCCCCAACCCCATAACCACCTCCCACTCCCCCAGAGTCATCTCCCACCCCCCCAGAACCACCTTCCACCCCCCAGAACCATGTCCCACCCCCCCAGAACAACATCCCACTACCCCAGAACCACCTCCCACCCCCCCAGAACCATGTCCCACCCCCCCAGAACCACCTCCCACCCCCCCAGAACCTCACCCCCCAAGGCTCCCAACCCCATAACCACCTCCCACCTCCCCAGAACCACCTCCCAGCCCCCCATAACCACCTCCCACCCCCCCACAACCTCACCCCCCAAGCCCCCCAACCCCATAACCACCTCCCACTCCCCCAGAGTCATCTCCCACCCCCCCATAACCACCTTCCACCCCCCAGAACCACCTCCCACCCCCCCAGAACCACCTCCCACCCCCCCAGAACCACCTCCCACCCCCCCAGAACCATGTCCCACCCCCCCAGAACCACCTCCCACCCCCCCAGAACCTCACCCCCCAAGGCTCCCAACCCCATAACCACCTCCCACCCCCCCCATAACCACCTCCCACCTCCCCAGAACCACCTCCCAGCCCCCCCATAACCACCTCCCACCCCCCCACAACCTCACCCCCCAAGCCCCCCAACCCCATAACCACCTCCCACTCCCCCAGAGTCATCTCCCACCCCCCCATAACCACCTTCCACCCCCCAGAACCACCTCCCACCCCCCCAGAACCACCTCCCACCCCCCCAGAACCACCTCCCACCCCCCCAGAACCATGTCCCACCCCCCCAGAACCACCTCCCACCCCCCCAGAACCTCACCCCCCAAGGCTCCCAACCCCATAACCACCTCCCACCCCCCCCATAACCACCTCCCACCTCCCCAGAACCACCTCCCAGCCCCCCCATAACCACCTCCCACCCCCCCACAACCTCACCCCCCAAGCCCCCCAACCCCAGAACCACCTCCCACTCCCACAGAGTCATCTCCCACCCCCCCATAACCACCTTCCACCCCCCAGAACCACCTCCCACCCCCCCATAACCACCTCCCACCCCCCAGAACCACCTCCCACCCCCCAGAACCACCTCCCACCCCCCCAGAACCACCTCCCACCCCCCCAGAACCACCTCCCACCCCCCCAGAACCATGTCCCACCCCCCCAGAACCACCTCCCACCCCCCCAGAACCTCACCCCCCAAGGCTCCCAACCCCATAACCACCTCCCACCCCCCCCATAACCACCTCCCACCTCCCCAGAACCACCTCCCAGCCCCCCATAACCACCTCCCACCCCCCAGAACCATGTCCCACCCCCCCATAACCATCTCCCACCACCCCATAACCACCTCCCACAACCTCACCCCCCAAGCCCCCCAACCCCAGAACCACCTCCCACCACTGACCCTGAGGCCCCCCGACCCCATAACCACCTCCCACCCC
Organism: Gallinula chloropus; assembly: GCF_964237585.1. Lineage (NCBI taxonomy): Eukaryota > Metazoa > Chordata > Aves > Gruiformes > Rallidae > Gallinula > Gallinula chloropus. The sequence continues at coordinate 5,924 of NW_028168381.1, forward strand.
CCCAGAACCATGTCCCACCCCCCCAGAACCACCTCCCACCCCCCCACAACCTCACCCCCCAAGCCCCCCAACCCCATAACCACCTCCCACCCCCCCCATAACCACCTCCCACCTCCCCAGAACCACCTCCCAGCCCCCCATAACCACCTCCCACCCCCCACAACCTCACCCCCCAAGCCCCCCAACCCCAGAACCACCTCCCACTCCCCCAGAGTCATCTCCCACCCCCCCATAACCACCTTCCACCCCCCAGAACCATGTCCCACCCCCCCAGAACAACATCCCACCCCCCCAGAACCACCTCCCACCCCCCCAGAACCATGTCCCACCTCCCCTGAACCACCTCCCACCCCCCCAGAACCTCACCCCCCAAGCCCCCCAACCCCATAACCACCTCCCACCCCCCCACAACCTCACCCCCCAAGCCCCCCAAGCCCATAACCACCTCCCACCCCCCCAGAACCTCACCCCCCAAGGCTCCCAACCCCATAACCACCTCCCACCCCCCCAGAACCTCACCCCCCAAGCCCCCCAAGCCCATAACCACCTCCCACCCCCCACATAACCCCCTCCTCCCCCCTCCTCAGGCCGCCGCCTCCTCCACGACCCCTTCGCCATGCGTCCCTTCCTGGGCTACAACGCCGGGCAGTACCTGTGCCACTGGTTGTCCCTGGGGGAGAAGACTGGGGTGCAGCTCCCCAAAATCTTCCACGTCAACTGGTTCCTCAAGGACCCATCTGGGGGTTTCCTCTGGCCAGGATTCGGCCACAACGCCCGGGTCCTGGCCTGGATCTTCTCTAGGGTGGTAGGGGAAGACCCCAACCCCAAAGCCACCCCTTTAGGTTGGATCCCCAGGGAAGAAGCTTTGGATCTCCAAGGGCTTCCAGGTGTGTCCTACTCCAGCCTCTTCCCAATGGATAAGAGCTTCTGGGAGGAGGAGACCAAGGAGCTGAGGAGCTATTACCAGCAGAACTTTGGGGAGGACCTGCCCAAGGAGGTGCTGGGGGAGCTGGAGGCGCTGGAGGGGAGGGTCAAGAAGATGTGAAAGGGGCTTGAGGGGTGGGAGGGGACCTCTGAGGGGTCACCCAGCGGGGATTGGGGGGGGCTGGTGGACCTCAGGGGGCTTTGGGGGAGTGTCGTGGGTTGGACAGGGTCTTGGTTGACCCCCCATGGGGATTGGTTGACCCCCCCATGGGGGTTGGTTGACTTCAGGGATCTTTGGTTGACCCCCATGGGGTTTGGTTGACCCCCATGGTGGTTGGCCAGGGTCTTGGTTGACCCCCCCATGGGTCTTGGTTGACCCCCCCATGGGTTTTGGTTGACCCCCCATGGGTCTTGGTTGACTCCCATGGTGGTTGGCCAGGGTCTTGGTTGACCCCCCATGGGTCTTGGTTGACCCCCATGGGGGTTGGTTGACCCCCATGGGGGTTGGCCAGGGTCTTGGTTGACCCCCATGGGTCTTGGTTGACCCCCGTGGGGGTTGGTTGACCTCAGGGATCCTTGGTTGACCCCCATGGGGGTTGGTTGACCCCCATGGGGCTGGTTGGACCCCCCATGGGTCTTGGTTGACCCCCATGGGTCTTGGTTGACCCCCATGGGGGTTGGTTGACCTCAGGGATCCTTGGTTGACCCCCATGGGGCTGGTTGGACCCCCATGGGGTTGGCTGAGCTGCCCACAGGCCCTGGGGCCTCTCCCATTGGTTCTTGGGCCTGCCCCCGTCTGTTCCCAGCCCTCCCATTGGCTGCTCAGCCTGCTTGTTACCCTTTGGGCCCGCCCCTTGGCTCTTAGGCCCACCCCTGTAGCTCCCAGCCCTCCCATTGGCCACTCAACCTGCCCATCAGCCTTTAGACCCGCCCCCTTGGCTCCCAACCCTCCCATTGGCCACTCCACCTGCCTGTACACCCTTGAACCCCCTCCCATTGGCCCTCAATTGGGGGGGGGAGGGGATTTTGGGTTGAAATGGGGGGATTTTGGGGTTCAACACACGGAAATAAAGAGCTTTGGCCTAAACATGACTCCGAGTCTGGCTTCAAGTCAGGGGGATTCTCCTTAAAACGAGGGGTTTTCCCTCAAAATGGGGGGTTTTCTCCCTAAAAAATGAGACATTTTCACCTCAAACTCAGACTTTTTGCCCTAAAAACGGGTATTTCCCCCTTAAACTGGTTTCTGACTGGTGACTGGGAAACCCACAATCACACTCAGTGTCCCCCAGGGTCCCCCAGGGCCCCTCAGGGCTCTTTAGGGTCCCCCAGGGTCCCCCAGGGCTCCTCAGGGTCCTTCAGTGTCCCTATAAGGGCCCCCAGGGTCCCTCAGGGTCCCTCAGGGTCCCTCAGGGCTCTTTAGGGTCCCTCAAGGTCCCCCAGGGCCCCTCAGGGCTCTTTAGGGCCCCCCAGGGCTCCTCAGGGTACCGCAGGGTTCCCCAGGGCTCCTCAGGGTCCCCCAGGGATCCTCAGGGCCCCTCAGGGCTCTTTAGGGTCCCTCAAGTGCCCCCAGGGCTCCTCAGGGTCCCCCAGGGTCCCACAGGGCCCCACAGGGCTCCTCAGGTCTTCTCAGGGTCCCTCAGGGTCCCCCAGGGTCCCTCATGGTTCCTCAGGGCTCTTTAGGGTCCCCCAGGGACCCTCAGTGACCCTCAGGGCTCCTCAGGGCCCCCCCAGGGTTCCTCAAGGTCCCCCAGGGCTCCTCAGGGTCCCTCAGGGTCCCTATAAGGTCCTCCAGGGTCCCTCAGAGTCCCCCAGGGCCCCTCAGGGCTCTTTAGGGTCCCTCAAGTGCCCCCAGGGCTCCTCAGGGTCCCCCAGGGTTCCCCAGGGCTCCTCAGGGTCCCCCAGGGATCCTCAGGGCTCTTTAGGGCCCCCCAGGGTTTCTCGGGGGGCCCCAGAGTCTCTCAGGGTCCCTCAAGTTTCCCAAGGGTCCCGCAGGGTCCCCCAGAGTCCCTCAGGGTTCTTTAGGGTCCCCCAAGGTCCCCCAGGGTTATTTAGGGTCCCCCAGGGCCCCTCAGGGTCCCTCAAGGTTCCTCAGGGCTCCTCGGGCTACTATAGAGTCCCACAGAGTCCCCCAGGGCCCCTCAGGGCTCTTTAGGGTCCCTCAAGGTCCCCCAAGGCCCCCCAGGGTCCCTCAGGGTCCCCCAGGACTTCTCAGGGTCCCCCAGGGTCCCCCAGGGCCCCTCAGGCCTCTTTCGGGTCCCCCAGGGCCCCTCAGTGTCCCTCAGGGCTCCTCAGTGCCCCCCCAGGGTTCCTCAAGGTCCCCAAGGGTCCCTCAGGGCTCCTCAGGGTCCCCCAGGGCCCTTCAGGGTTCTTGAGGGTCCCCCAGGGTCCCTCAGGGCTCTTTAGGGTTCTGCAGGGGCCCCCTGGGCTCCTGAGGGTCCCCCAGGGCTCCTCAGGGTCCCCCAGGGCTCCTCAGGGTCCCTCAGTGTCCCTCAGGGCTCCTCAGGGTTCCCCCAGGGTTCCTCAAGGTTCCTCAGGGCTCTTTAGGGTCCCTCAAGGTCCCGCAGGGCCCCCCAGGGCTCTTTAGGGACCCCCAGGGCCCCTCAGGGTCCCCCAGGGTCCCTCAGGGTCCCCCAGGTCTCCTCAGGGTCCCCCAGGTCTCCTCAGGGTCCCTCAGGACTCCTCAGGGTCTCTCAGAGCTCTTTAGGCTCCCCAAGAGTCCCCCAGGGCTTCTCAGGGTCCCCCAGGGTTCTTTAGGGTCCCTCAAGTTTCCCAGAGCCCCCTCAGGGTCCCTCAGGGTCCCTTAAGGTCCCCCCGGGCTCCTCAGGGTCCCTCAGGGCTCTTTAGGGTTCTGCAGGGTCCCCCAGGGCTCCTCAGGGTCCCCCAGGGTTCTTTAGGGTTCTGCAGGGTCCCCCAGGGCTCCTCAGGGTCCCTCAGGGTTCTTTAGGGTTCTGCAGGGTCCCGCAGGGGCCCTCAGGGCTCTTTAGGGTCCCCCAGGGGCCCCCATAACTCCTCAGGGTCCCTATATGGTCCCCCAGGGTCCCTCAGGGTCCTTCAGGGCTCTTCAGGGTTCCTCAGGGTTCTTTACGGCCCCCCAGGGTTCCTCAAGGTTCTCAAGGTCCCCCCAGAGTCCCTCAGGGTTCTTCAGGGTCCCCCAAGGTCCCTCAGGGCTCTTTAGGGTCCCTCAAGGTCCCCCATGGCCCCTCAGGGCTCTTTAGGGTCCCTCAGGGTCCCTCAGGGCTCCTCAGGGTCCCCCAGGGTCCCTCAAGGTTCCTCAGGGCTCTTTAGGGTCCCTCAAGGTCCCGCAGGGTCCTCCAGGGCTCTTTAGGGTCCCCCAGGGCCCCTCAGTGTCCCGCCAGGGCTCCTCAGGGCCCCCCCAGGGTTCCTCAAGTTCCCCCAGGGCCCCTCAGGGTTCTTTAGGGTCCCTCAAGGTCCCCCAGGGCTCCTCCGGGTCCCTCAAGGTCCCTCAGGGCCCCTCAGGGTTCCTCAGGGCTCCTCGGGCTACTTTAGGGTCTCACAGAGTCCCCCAGGGCTTCTCAGGGTCCCCCAGGGTCCCTCAGGGTTCTTCAGGGTTCTGCAGGGTCCTCCAGGGCTCCTCAGTGTCCCTCAGGGTCCCCCAGGGCTCTTTAGGGTCCCTCAAGTTCCCGCAGGGCCCCCCAGGGCTCTTTAGGGTTCTGCAGGGCCCCTCAGGGTCCCTCAAGGTCCCCCAGGGCTCTTTAGGGTTCCCCAGGGCTCTTTAGGGTTCCCCAGGGCTCCTCAGGGTCCCTCAGGGTTCCCCAGGGATCCTCAGGGTCCCCCAGGGGCCCCCAGGGTCCTTCAGGGCTCCTCAAGGTTCCTCAGGGTTCTTTACGGCCCCCCAGGGTCCCTCAAGGTTCTCAAGGTCCCCCCAGACTTCTTCAGGGCTCTTTTGGGTCCACAAGGGTTCCCCAGGGTTCCTCAGGGTCCCCCAGGGTCCCACAGGGCCCCACAGGGCTCCTCAGGTCTTCTCAGGGTCCCTCAGGGTCCCCCAGGGTCCCTCAAGGTTCCTCAGGGCTCTTTAGGGTCCCCCAGGGACCCTCAGTGACCCTCAGGGCTCCTCAGGGCCCCCCCAGGGTTCCTCAATGTCCCCAAGGGTCCCTCAGGGTCCCTCAGGGTTCTTTAGGGTCCCTCAAGTTCCCCAGAGCCCCCTCAGGGTCCCTTAAGGTCCCCCAGGGCTCCTCAGGGTTCCTCAAGGTCCCCCAGGGCTCCTCAGGGTCCCTCAGGGTTCTTTAGGGTCCCTCAAGTTCCCCAGAGCCCCCTCAGGGTCCCTTAAGGTCCCCCAGAGCTCCTCAGGGTCCCTCAGGGTTCTTTAGGGTTTTGCAGGGTCCCCCAGGGGCCCTCAGGGCTCTTTAGGGTCCCTCAAGGTCCCCCAGGGCCCCTCAGGGCTCTTTAGGGTCCCCCAGGGCCCCTCAGGGCTCTTTAGGGTCCCCCAGGGCTCCTCAGGGTCCCTCAGGGTCCCCCAGGGCTCCTCAGGGTCCCCCAGAGTCCCTCAAGGTCCCCCAGGGCCCCTCAGGGCTCTTTAGGGTCCCCCAGGGCTCCTCAGGGTCCCTCAGGGTCCCCCAGGGCTCCTCAGGGTCCCCCAGAGTCCCTCAAGGTCCCCCAGGGCCCCTCAGGGCTCTTTAGGGTCCCTCAGGGTCCCCCAGGGCCCCTCCGGGTTCTTTAGGGTCCCCAAGGGTCTCTCAGGGCCTCTCAAGGTCCCTCAGGGCCTCTCAAGGTCCCTCAGGGCTTTTTAGGGTCCCTCAAGTGCCCCCTGGGCTCCTCAGGGTTCCCCCAGGGTTCCTCAAGGTTCCTCAGGGCTCTTTAGGGTCCCTCAAGGTCCCGCAGGGCCCCCCAGGGCTCTTTAGGGACCCCCAGGGCCCCTCAGGGTCCCCCAGGGTCCCTCAGGGTCCCCCAGGTCTCCTCAGGGTCCCCCAGGTCTCCTCAGGGTCCCTCAGGACTCCTCAGGGTCTCTCAGAGCTCTTTAGGCTCCCCAAGAGTCCCCCAGGGCTTCTCAGGGTCCCCCAGGGTTCTTTAGGGTCCCTCAAGTTCCCCAGAGCCCCCTCAGGGTCCCTCAGGGTCCCTTAAGGTCCCCCAGGGCTCCTCAGGGTCCCTCAGGGCTCTTTAGGGTTCTGCAGGGTCCCCCAGGGCTCCTCAGGGTCCCTCAGGCTTCTTTAGGGTCCCTCAAGTTCCCCAGAGGCCCCTCAGGGTCCCTCAGGGTCCCTTAAGGTCCCCCAGGGCTCCTCAGGGTCCCTCAGGGTTCTTTAGGGTTCTGCAGGGTCCCCCAGGGCTCCTCAGGGTCCCCCAGCGTTCTTTAGGGTTCTGCAGGGTCCCCCAGGGCTCCTCAGGGTCCCTCAGGGTTCTTTAGGGTTCTGCAGGGTCCCCCAGGGGCCCTCAGGGCTCTTTAGGGTCCCCCAGGGGCCCCCATAACTCCTCAGGGTCCCTCAGGGTCCCTATATGGTCCCCCAGGGTCCCTCAGGGTCTTTCAGGGCTCTTCAGGGTTCCTCAGGGTTCTTTACGCCCCCCCAGGGTCCCTCAAGGTTCTCAAGGTCCCCCCAGAGTCCCTCAGGGTTCTTCAGGGTCCCCCAAGGTCCCTCAGGGCTCTTTAGGGTCCCTCAAGGTCCCCCATGGCCCCTCAGGGCTCTTTAGGGTCCCTCAGGGTCCCTCAGGGCTCCTCAGGGTCCCCCAGGGTCCCTCAAGGTTCCTCAGGGCTCTTTAGGGTCCCTCAAGGTCCCGCAGGGTCCTCCAGGGCTCTTTAGGGTCCCCCAGGGCCCCTCAGTGTCCCGCCAGGGCTCCTCAGGGCCCCCCCAGGGTTCCTCAAGTTCCCCCAGGGCCCCTCAGGGTTCTTTAGGGTCCCTCAAGGTCCCCCAGGGCTCCTCCGGGTCCCTCAAGGTCCCTCAGGGTTCCTCAGGGCTCCTCGGGCTACTTTAGGGTCTCACAGAGTCCCCCAGGGCTTCTCAGGGTTCCCCAGGGTCCCCCAGGGCTTCTCAGGGTTCCCCAGGGTCCCTCAGGGTTCTTCAGGGTTCTGCAGGGTCCTCCAGGGCTCCTCAGTGTCCCTCAGGGTCCCCCAGGGCTCTTTAGGGTTCTGCAGGGCCCCTCAGGGTCCCTCAAGGTCCCCCAGGGCTCTTTAGGGTTCCCCAGGGCTCTTTAGGGTTCCCCAGGGTCCCTCAGGGTTCCCCAGGGATCCTCAGGGTCCCCCAGGGGCCCCCAGGGTCCTTCAGGGCTCCTCAAGGTTCCTCAGGGTTCTTTACGGCCCCCCAGGGTCCCTCAAGGTTCTCAAGGTCCCCCCAGACTTCTTCAGGGCTCTTTTGGGTCCACAAGGGTTCCCCAGGGTTCCTCAGGGTCCCTCAAGGTTCCTCAGGGCTTCTTAGGGTCCCCCAGGGTCCCTCAGGGTTCTTTAGGGTTCTGCAGCGTCCTCCAGGGCTCCTCAGGGTCCCTCAAGGTTCCCCAGGGTTCCTCAGGGTCCCCCTGGGCTCTTTAGGGTCCCTCAAGTGCCCCCAGAGTCCCTCAAGTGCCCCCAGGTCTCCTCAGGGTCCCCCAGGGATCCTCAGGGTCCCTCAGGGTTCCCCAGGGCTCCTCAGGGTCCCCCAGAGTCCCTCAAGGTTCTCAAGGCTCCCTCAGTGTCCCTCAAGGTCCCCCAGGGCTCCTCGGGCTACTTTAGGGTACCACAGAGTCCCCCAGGGCCCCTCAGGGTTCTTTAGGGTCCCTCAAGTTCCCCAGAGCCCCCTCAGGGTCCCTCAGGGTTCTTTAGGGTTCTGCAGGGTCCCCCAGGGCCCCTCAGTGTTTTTTAGGGTCCTCCAGGGGCCCTCAGGGCTCTTTAGGGTCCCCCAGGGCTCCTCAGGGTCCCTATAAGGTCCCTCAGGGTCCCTCAGGGTCCCTCAGGGCTCCTCAGGGCCCCCAGGGTCCCCCAGGGCCCCTCAGTGTCCCCCAGGGCTCCTCAGGGTCCCCCAGGGCCCTTCAGGGCTCTTTAGGTTCCCCCAGGGTCCCCCAGGGCTTCTCAGGGTCCCCCAGGGTCCCTCAAGGTTTTCAAGGTCCCCCCAGAGTTCTTCAGGGCTCTTTTGGGTCCTCAAAAGTCTCCCTGGGACCCTGAGGGCACCTTAGGTACCCCCAGAGTCCCTCAGGGTTCTTTAGGGTCCCTCAAGGTCCCCCACGGTCCCTCAGGGTCCCTCAGGATCCCCCAGGGCTCCTCAGGGTCCCTCAGGGTTCTTTAGGGTTCTGCAGGGTCCCCCAGGGCTCCTCAGGGTCCCCCAGGGTTCTTTAGGGTTCTGCAGGGTCCCCCAGGGGCCCTCAGGGCTCTTTAGGGTCCCCCAGGGGCCCCCATAACTCCTCAGGGTCCCTATATGGTCCCCCAGGGTCCCTCAGGGTCCTTCAGGGCTCTTCAGGGTTCCTCAGGGTTCTTTACGGCCCCCCAGGGTTCCTCAAGGTTCTCAAGGTCCCCCCAGAGTCCCTCAGGGTTCTTCAGGGTCCCCCAAGGTCCCCCAAGGTCCCTCAGGGCTCTTTAGGGTCCCTCAAGGTCCCCCATGGCCCCTCAGGGCTCTTTAGGGTCCCTCAGGGTCCCTCAGGGCTCCTCAGGGTCCCCCAGGTCTCCTCAGGGTCCCTCAGGACTCCTCAGGGTCTCTCAGAGCTCTTTAGGCTCCCCAAGAGTCCCCCAGGGCTTCTCAGGGTCCCCCAGGGTTCTTTAGGGTCCCTCAAGTTCCCCAGAGCCCCCTCAGGGTCCCTCAGGGTCCCTTAAGGTCCCCCAGGGCTCCTCAGGGTCCCTCAGGGCTCTTTAGGGTTCTGCAGGGTCCCCCAGGGCTCCTCAGGGTCCCTCAGGGTTCTTTAGGGTCCCTCAAGTTCCCCAGAGGCCCCTCAGGGTCCCTCAGGGTCCCTTAAGGTCCCCCAGGGCTCCTCAGGGTCCCTCAGGGTTCTTTAGGGTTCTGCAGGGTCCCCCAGGGCTCCTCAGGGTCCCTCAGGGTTCTTTAGGGTTCTGCAGGGTCCCCCAGGGCTCCTCAGGGTCCCTCAGGGTTCTTTAGGGTTCTGCAGGGTCCCCCAGGGGCCCTCAGGGCTCTTTAGGGTCCCCCAGGGGCCCCCATAACTCCTCAGGGTCCCTCAGGGTCCCTCAGGATCCCCCAGGGTCCCTCAGGGTCCTTCAGGGCTCTTCAGGGTTCCTCAGGGTTCTTTACGGCCCCCCAGGGTTCCTCAAGGTTCTCAAGGTCCCCCCAGAGTCCCTCAGGGTTCTTCAGGGTCCCCCAAGGTCCCTCAGGGCTCTTTAGGGTCCCTCAAGGTCCCCCATGGCCCCTCAGGGCTCTTTAGGGTCCATCAAGGTCCCGCAGGGTCCTCCAGGGCTCTTTAGGGTCCCCCAGGGCCCCTCAGTGTCCCGCCAGGGCTCCTCAGGGCCCCCCCGGGGTTCCTCAAGTTCCCCCAGGGCCCCTCAGGGTTCTTTAGGGTCCCTCAAGGTCCCCCAGGGCTCCTCCGGGTCCCTCAAGGTCCCTCAGGGCCCCTCAGGGTTCCTCAGGGCTCCTCGGGCTACTTTAGGGTCTCACAGAGTCCCCCAGGGCTCTTTAGGGTCCCTCAGGGTCCCCCAGGGCTTCTCAGGGTTCCCCAGGGTCCCTCAGGGTTCTTCAGGGTTCTGCAGGGTCCTCCAGGGCTCCTCAGTGTCCCTCAGGGTCCCCCAGGGCTCTTTAGGGTCCCTCAAGTTCCCGCAGGGCCCCCCAGGGCTCTTTAGGGTTCTGCAGGGCCCCTCAGGGTCCCTCAAGGTCCCCCAGGGCTCTTTAGGGTTCCCCAGGGCTCCTCAGGGTCCCTCAGGGTTCCCCAGGGATCCTCAGGGTCCCCCAGGGGCCCCCAGGGTCCTTCAGGGCTCCTCAAGGTTCCTCAGGGTTCTTTACGGCCCCCCAGGGTCCCTCAAGGTTCTCAAGGTCCCCCCAGACTTCTTCAGGGCTCTTTTGGGTCCACAAGGGTTCCCCAGGGTTCCTCAGGGTCCCCCAGGGCTCTTTAGGGTCCCCCAGGGCCCCTCAGGGCTCTTTAGGGTCCCCCAGGGCTCCTCAGGGTCCCTCAGGGTCCCCCAGGGCTCCTCAGGGTCCCCCAGAGTCCCTCAAGGTCCCCCAGGGCCCCTCAGGGCTCTTTAGGGTCCCTCAGGGTCCCCCAGGGCCCCTCCGGGTTCTTTAGGGTCCCCAAGGGTCTCTCAGGGCCTCTCAAGGTCCCTCAGGGCCTCTCAAGGTCCCTCAGGGCTTTTTAGGGTCCCTCAAGTGCCCCCTGGGCTCCTCAGGGTTCCCCCAGGGTTCCTCAAGGTTCCTCAGGGCTCTTTAGGGTCCCTCAAGGTCCCGCAGGGCCCCCCAGGGTTCCTTCAGGGTCCCCCAGGTCTCCTCAGGGTCCCCCAGGTCTCCTCAGGGTCCCTCAGGACTCCTCAGGGTCTCTCAGAGCTCTTTAGGCTCCCCAAGAGTCCCCCAGGGCTTCTCAGGGTCCCCCAGGGTTCTTTAGGGTCCCTCAAGTTCCCCAGAGCCCCCTCAGGGTCCCTCAGGGTCCCTTAAGGTCCCCCAGGGCTCCTCAGGGTCCCTCAGGGTTCTTTAGGGTTCTGCAGGGTCCCCCAGGGCTCCTCAGGGTCCCCCAGCGTTCTTTAGGGTTCTGCAGGGTCCCCCAGGGCTCCTCAGGGTCCCTCAGGGTTCTTTAGGGTTCTGCAGGGTCCCCCAGGGGCCCTCAGGGCTCTTTAGGGTCCCCCAGGGGCCCCCATAACTCCTCAGGGTCCCTCAGGGTCCCTATATGGTCCCCCAGGGTCCCTCAGGGTCCTTCAGGGCTCTTCAGGGTTCCTCAGGGTTCTTTACGCCCCCCCAGGGTCCCTCAAGGTTCTCAAGGTCCCCCCAGAGTCCCTCAGGGTTCTTCAGGGTCCCCCAAGGTCCCTCAGGGCTCTTTAAGGTCCCTCAAGGTCCCCCATGGCCCCTCAGGGCTCTTTAGGGTCCCTCAGGGTCCCTCAGGGCTCCTCAGGGTCCCCCAGGGTCCCTCAAGGTTCCTCAGGGCTCTTTAGGGTCCCTCAAGGTCCCGCAGGGTCCTCCAGGGCTCTTTAGGGTCCCCCAGGGCCCCTCAGTGTCCCGCCAGGGCTCCTCAGGGCCCCCCCAGGGTTCCTCAAGTTCCCCCAGGGCCCCTCAGGGTTCTTTAGGGTCCCTCAAGGTCCCCCAGGGCTCCTCCGGGTCCCTCAAGGTCCCTCAGGGTTCCTCAGGGCTCCTCGGGCTACTTTAGGGTCTCACAGAGTCCCCCAGGGCTTCTCAGGGTTCCCCAGGGTCCCCCAGGGCTTCTCAGGGTTCCCCAGGGTCCCTCAGGGTTCTTCAGGGTTCTGCAGGGTCCTCCAGGGCTCCTCAGTGTCCCTCAGGGTCCCCCAGGGCTCTTTAGGGTTCTGCAGGGCCCCTCAGGGTCCCTCAAGGTCCCCCAGGGCTCTTTAGGGTTCCCCAGGGCTCTTTAGGGTTCCCCAGGGTCCCTCAGGGTTCCCCAGGGATCCTCAGGGTCCCCCAGGGGCCCCCAGGGTCCTTCAGGGCTCCTCAAGGTTCCTCAGGGTTCTTTACGGCCCCCCAGGGTCCCTCAAGGTTCTCAAGGTCCCCCCAGACTTCTTCAGGGCTCTTTTGGGTCCACAAGGGTTCCCCAGGGTTCCTCAGGGTCCCTCAAGGTTCCTCAGGGCTTCTTAGGGTCCCCCAGGGTCCCTCAGGGTTCTTTAGGGTTCTGCAGCGTCCTCCAGGGCTCCTCAGGGTCCCTCAAGGTTCCCCAGGGTTCCTCAGGGTCCCCCTGGGCTCTTTAGGGTCCCTCAAGTGCCCCCAGAGTCCCTCAAGTGCCCCCAGGTCTCCTCAGGGTCCCCCAGGGATCCTCAGGGTCCCTCAGGGTTCCCCAGGGCTCCTCAGGGTCCCCCAGAGTCCCTCAAGGTTCTCAAGGCTCCCTCAGTGTCCCTCAAGGTCCCCCAGGGCTCCTCGGGCTACTTTAGGGTACCACAGAGTCCCCCAGGGCCCCTCAGGGTTCTTTAGGGTCCCTCAAGTTCCCCAGAGCCCCCTCAGGGTCCCTCAGGGTTCTTTAGGGTTCTGCAGGGTCCCCCAGGGCCCCTCAGTGTTTTTTAGGGTCCTCCAGGGGCCCTCAGGGCTCTTTAGGGTCCCCCAGGGCTCCTCAGGGTCCCTATAAGGTCCCTCAGGGTCCCTCAGGGTCCCTCAGGGCTCCTCAGGGCCCCCAGGGTCCCCCAGGGCCCCTCAGTGTCCCCCAGGGCTCCTCAGGGTCCCCCAGGGCCCTTCAGGGCTCTTTAGGTTCCCCCAGGGTCCCCCAGGGCTTCTCAGGGTCCCCCAGGGTCCCTCAAGGTTTTCAAGGTCCCCCCAGAGTTCTTCAGGGCTCTTTTGGGTCCTCAAAAGTCTCCCTGGGACCCTGAGGGCACCTTAGGTACCCCCAGAGTCCCTCAGGGTTCTTTAGGGTCCCTCAAGGTCCCCCACGGTCCCTCAGGGTCCCTCAGGATCCCCCAGGGCTCCTCAGGGTCCCTCAGGGTTCTTTAGGGTTCTGCAGGGTCCCCCAGGGCTCCTCAGGGTCCCCCAGGGTTCTTTAGGGTTCTGCAGGGTCCCCCAGGGGCCCTCAGGGCTCTTTAGGGTCCCCCAGGGGCCCCCATAACTCCTCAGGGTCCCTATATGGTCCCCCAGGGTCCCTCAGGGTCCTTCAGGGCTCTTCAGGGTTCCTCAGGGTTCTTTACGGCCCCCCAGGGTTCCTCAAGGTTCTCAAGGTCCCCCCAGAGTCCCTCAGGGTTCTTCAGGGTCCCCCAAGGTCCCTCAGGGCTCTTTAGGGTCCCTCAAGGTCCCCCATGGCCCCTCAGGGCTCTTTAGGGTCCATCAAGGTCCCGCAGGGTCCTCCAGGGCTCTTTAGGGTCCCCCAGGGCCCCTCAGTGTCCCGCCAGGGCTCCTCAGGGCCCCCCCGGGGTTCCTCAAGTTCCCCCAGGGCCCCTCAGGGTTCTTTAGGGTCCCTCAAGGTCCCCCAGGGCTCCTCCGGGTCCCTCAAGGTCCCTCAGGGCCCCTCAGGGTTCCTCAGGGCTCCTCGGGCTACTTTAGGGTCTCACAGAGTCCCCCAGGGCTCTTTAGGGTCCCTCAGGGTCCCCCAGGGCTTCTCAGGGTTCCCCAGGGTCCCTCAGGGTTCTTCAGGGTTCTGCAGGGTCCTCCAGGGCTCCTCAGTGTCCCTCAGGGTCCCCCAGGGCTCTTTAGGGTCCCTCAAGTTCCCGCAGGGCCCCCCAGGGCTCTTTAGGGTTCTGCAGGGCCCCTCAGGGTCCCTCAAGGTCCCCCAGGGCTCTTTAGGGTTCCCCAGGGCTCTTTAGGGTTCCCCAGGGCTCCTCAGGGTCCCTCAGGGTTCCCCAGGGATCCTCAGGGTCCCCCAGGGGCCCCCAGGGTCCTTCAGGGCTCCTCAAGGTTCCTCAGGGTTCTTTACGGCCCCCCAGGGTCCCTCAAGGTTCTCAAGGTCCCCCCAGACTTCTTCAGGGCTCTTTTGGGTCCACAAGGGTTCCCCAGGGTTCCTCAGGGTCCCTCAAGGTTCCTCAGGGCTTCTTAGGGTCCCCCAGGGTCCCTCAGGGTTCTTTAGGGTTCTGCAGCGTCCTCCAGGGCTCCTCAGGGTCCCTCAAGGTTCCCCAGGGTTCCTCAGGGTCCCCCTGGGCTCTTTAGGGTCCCTCAAGTGCCCCCAGAGTCCCTCAAGTGCCCCCAGGTCTCCTCAGGGTCCCCCAGGGATCCTCAGGGTCCCTCAGGGTTCCCCAGGGCTCCTCAGGGTCCCCCAGAGTCCCTCAAGGTTCTCAAGGCTCCCTCAGTGTCCCTCAAGGTCCCCCAGGGCTCCTCGGGCTACTTTAGGGTACCACAGAGTCCCCCAGGGCCCCTCAGGGTTCTTTAGGGTCCCTCAAGTTCCCCAGAGCCCCCTCAGGGTCCCTCAGGGTTCTTTAGGGTTCTGCAGGGTCCCCCAGGGCCCCTCAGTGTTTTTTAGGGTCCTCCAGGGGCCCTCAGGGCTCTTTAGGGTCCCCCAGGGCTCCTCAGGGTCCCTATAAGGTCCCTCAGGGTCCCTCAGGGTCCCTCAGGGCTCCTCAGGGCCCCCAGGGTCCCCCAGGGCCCCTCAGTGTCCCCCAGGGCTCCTCAGGGTCCCCCAGGGCCCTTCAGGGCTCTTTAGGTTCCCCCAGGGTCCCCCAGGGCTTCTCAGGGTCCCCCAGGGTCCCTCAAGGTTTTCAAGGTCCCCCCAGAGTTCTTCAGGGCTCTTTTGGGTCCTCAAAAGTCTCCCTGGGACCCTGAGGGCACCTTAGGTACCCCCAGAGTCCCTCAGGGTTCTTTAGGGTCCCTCAAGGTCCCCCACGGTCCCTCAGGGTCCCTCAGGATCCCCCAGGGCTCCTCAGGGTCCCTCAGGGTTCTTTAGGGTTCTGCAGGGTCCCCCAGGGCTCCTCAGGGTCCCCCAGGGTTCTTTAGGGTTCTGCAGGGTCCCCCAGGGGCCCTCAGGGCTCTTTAGGGTCCCCCAGGGGCCCCCATAACTCCTCAGGGTCCCTATATGGTCCCCCAGGGTCCCTCAGGGTCCTTCAGGGCTCTTCAGGGTTCCTCAGGGTTCTTTACGGCCCCCCAGGGTTCCTCAAGGTTCTCAAAGTCCCCCCAGAGTCCCTCAGGGTTCTTCAGGGTCCCCCAAGGTCCCCCAAGGTCCCTCAGGGCTCTTTAGGGTCCCTCAAGGTCCCCCATGGCCCCTCAGGGCTCTTTAGGGTCCCTCAGGGTCCCTCAGGGCTCCTCAGGGTCCCCCAGGTCTCCTCAGGGTCCCTCAGGACTCCTCAGGGTCTCTCAGAGCTCTTTAGGCTCCCCAAGAGTCCCCCAGGGCTTCTCAGGGTCCCCCAGGGTTCTTTAGGGTCCCTCAAGTTCCCCAGAGCCCCCTCAGGGTCCCTCAGGGTCCCTTAAGGTCCCCCAGGGCTCCTCAGGGTCCCTCAGGGCTCTTTAGGGTTCTGCAGGGTCCCCCAGGGCTCCTCAGGGTCCCTCAGGGTTCTTTAGGGTCCCTCAAGTTCCCCAGAGGCCCCTCAGGGTCCCTCAGGGTCCCTTAAGGTCCCCCAGGGCTCCTCAGGGTCCCTCAGGGTTCTTTAGGGTTCTGCAGGGTCCCCCAGGGCTCCTCAGGGTCCCTCAGGGTTCTTTAGGGTTCTGCAGGGTCCCCCAGGGCTCCTCAGGGTCCCTCAGGGTTCTTTAGGGTTCTGCAGGGTCCCCCAGGGGCCCTCAGGGCTCTTTAGGGTCCCCCAGGGGCCCCCATAACTCCTCAGGGTTCCTCAGGGTTCTTTATGGCCCCCCAGGGTTCCTCAAGGTTCTCAAGGTCCCCCCAGAGTCCCTCAGGGTTCTTCAGGGTCCCCCAAGGTCCCTCAGGGCTCTTTAGGGTCCCTCAAGGTCCCCCATGGCCCCTCAGGGCTCTTTAGGGTCCCTCAGGGTCCCTCAGGGCTCCTCAGGGTCCCCCAGGGTCCCTCAAGGTTCCTCAGGGCTCTTTAGGGTTCTGCAGGGTCTTGCAGGGTCCTCCAGGGCTCTTTAGGGTCCCCCAGGGCCCCTCAGTGTCCCGCCAGGGCTCCTCAGGGCCCCCCCAGGGTTCCTCAAGTTCCCCCAGGGCCCCTCAGGGTTCTTTAGGGTCCCTCAAGGTCCCCCAGGGCCCCTCAGGGTTCCTCAGGGCTCCTCGGGCTACTTTAGGGTCTCACAGAGTCCCCCAGGGCTCTTTAGGGTCCCTCAGGGTCCCCCAGGGCTTCTCAGGGTTCCCCAGGGTCCCTCAGGGTTCTTCAGGGTTCTGCAGGGTCCCCCAAGGCTCCTCAGTGTCCCTCAGGGTCCCCCAGGGCTCTTTAGGGTCCCTCAAGTTCCCGCAGGGCCCCCCAGGGCTCTTTAGGGTTCTGCAGGGCCCCTCAGGGTCCCTCAAGGTCCCCCAGGGCTCTTTAGGGTTCCCCAGGGCTCTTTAGGGTTCCCCAGGGCTCCTCAGGGTCCCTCAGGGTTCCCCAGGGATCCTCAGGGTCCCCCAGGGGCCCCCAGGGTCCTTCAGGGCTCCTCAAGGTTCCTCAGGGTTCTTTACGGCCCCCCAGGGTCCCTCAAGGTTCTCAAGGTCCCCCCAGACTTCTTCAGGGCTCTTTTGGGTCCACAAGGGTTCCCCAGGGTTCCTCAGGGTCCCTCAAGGTTCCTCAGGGCTTCTTAGGGTCCCCCAGGGTCCCTCAGGGTTCTTTAGGGTTCTGCAGCGTCCTCCAGGGCTCCTCAGGGTCCCTCAAGTTTCCCCAGGGTTCCTCAGGGTCCCCCTGGGCTCTTTAGGGTCCCTCAAGTGCCCCCAGAGTCCCTCAAGTGCCCCCAGGTCTCCTCAGGGTCCCCCAGGGATCCTCAGGGTCCCTCAGGGTTCCCCAGGGCTCCTCAGGGTCCCCCAGAGTCCCTCAAGGTTCTCAAGGCTCCCTCAGTGTCCCTCAAGGTCCCCCAGGGCTCCTCGGGCTACTTTAGGGTACCACAGAGTCCCCCAGGGCCCCTCAGGGTTCTTTAGGGTCCCTCAAGTTCCCCAGAGCCCCCTCAGGGTCCCGCAGGGTTCTTTAGGGTTCTGCAGGGTCCCCCAGGGCCCCTCAGTGTTTTTTAGGGTCCTCCAGGGGCCCTCAGGGCTCTTTAGGGTCCCCCAGGGCTCCTCAGGGTCCCTATAAGGTCCCTCAGGGTCCCTCAGGGTCCCTCAGGGCTCCTCAGGGCCCCCAGGGTCCCCCAGGGCCCCTCAGTGTCCCCCAGGGCTCCTCAGGGTCCCCCAGGGCCCTTCAGGGCTCTTTAGGTTCCCCCAGGGTCCCCCAGGGCTTCTCAGGGTCCCCCAGGGTCCCTCAAGGTTTTCAAGGTCCCCCCAGAGTTCTTCAGGGCTCTTTTGGGTCCTCAAAAGTCTCCCTGGGACCCTGAGGGCACCTTAGGTACCCCCAGAGTCCCTCAGGGTTCTTTAGGGTCCCTCAAGGTCCCCCACGGTCCCTCAGGGTCCCTCAGGATCCCCCAGGGCTCCTCAGGGTCCCTCAGGGTTCTTTAGGGTTCTGCAGGGTCCCCCAGGGCTCCTCAGGGTCCCCCAGGGTTCTTTAGGGTTCTGCAGGGTCCCCCAGGGGCCCTCAGGGCTCTTTAGGGTCCCCCAGGGGCCCCCATAACTCCTCAGGGTCCCTATATGGTCCCCCAGGGTCCCTCAGGGTCCTTCAGGGCTCTTCAGGGTTCCTCAGGGTTCTTTACGGCCCCCCAGGGTTCCTCAAGGTTCTCAAGGTCCCCCCAGAGTCCCTCAGGGTTCTTCAGGGTCCCCCAAGGTCCCCCAAGGTCCCTCAGGGCTCTTTAGGGTCCCTCAAGGTCCCCCATGGCCCCTCAGGGCTCTTTAGGGTCCCTCAGGGTCCCTCAGGGCTCCTCAGGGTCCCCCAGGTCTCCTCAGGGTCCCTCAGGACTCCTCAGGGTCTCTCAGAGCTCTTTAGGCTCCCCAAGAGTCCCCCAGGGCTTCTCAGGGTCCCCCAGGGTTCTTTAGGGTCCCTCAAGTTCCCCAGAGCCCCCTCAGGGTCCCTCAGGGTCCCTTAAGGTCCCCCAGGGCTCCTCAGGGTCCCTCAGGGCTCTTTAGGGTTCTGCAGGGTCCCCCAGGGCTCCTCAGGGTCCCTCAGGGTTCTTTAGGGTCCCTCAAGTTCCCCAGAGGCCCCTCAGGGTCCCTCAGGGTCCCTTAAGGTCCCCCAGGGCTCCTCAGGGTCCCTCAGGGTTCTTTAGGGTTCTGCAGGGTCCCCCAGGGCTCCTCAGGGTCCCTCAGGGTTCTTTAGGGTTCTGCAGGGTCCCCCAGGGCTCCTCAGGGTCCCTCAGGGTTCTTTAGGGTTCTGCAGGGTCCCCCAGGGGCCCTCAGGGCTCTTTAGGGTCCCCCAGGGGCCCCCATAACTCCTCAGGGTTCCTCAGGGTTCTTTATGGCCCCCCAGGGTTCCTCAAGGTTCTCAAGGTCCCCCCAGAGTCCCTCAGGGTTCTTCAGGGTCCCCCAAGGTCCCTCAGGGCTCTTTAGGGTCCCTCAAGGTCCCCCATGGCCCCTCAGGGCTCTTTAGGGTCCCTCAGGGTCCCTCAGGGCTCCTCAGGGTCCCCCAGGGTCCCTCAAGGTTCCTCAGGGCTCTTTAGGGTTCTGCAGGGTCTTGCAGGGTCCTCCAGGGCTCTTTAGGGTCCCCCAGGGCCCCTCAGTGTCCCGCCAGGGCTCCTCAGGGCCCCCCCAGGGTTCCTCAAGTTCCCCCAGGGCCCCTCAGGGTTCTTTAGGGTCCCTCAAGGTCCCCCAGGGCCCCTCAGGGTTCCTCAGGGCTCCTCGGGCTACTTTAGGGTCTCACAGAGTCCCCCAGGGCTCTTTAGGGTCCCTCAGGGTCCCCCAGGGCTTCTCAGGGTTCCCCAGGGTCCCTCAGGGTTCTTCAGGGTTCTGCAGGGTCCCCCAAGGCTCCTCAGTGTCCCTCAGGGTCCCCCAGGGCTCTTTAGGGTCCCTCAAGTTCCCGCAGGGCCCCCCAGGGCTCTTTAGGGTTCTGCAGGGCCCCTCAGGGTCCCTCAAGGTCCCCCAGGGCTCTTTAGGGTTCCCCAGGGCTCTTTAGGGTTCCCCAGGGCTCCTCAGGGTCCCTCAGGGTTCCCCAGGGATCCTCAGGGTCCCCCAGGGGCCCCCAGGGTCCTTCAGGGCTCCTCAAGGTTCCTCAGGGTTCTTTACGGCCCCCCAGGGTCCCTCAAGGTTCTCAAGGTCCCCCCAGACTTCTTCAGGGCTCTTTTGGGTCCACAAGGGTTCCCCAGGGTTCCTCAGGGTCCCTCAAGGTTCCTCAGGGCTTCTTAGGGTCCCCCAGGGTCCCTCAGGGTTCTTTAGGGTTCTGCAGCGTCCTCCAGGGCTCCTCAGGGTCCCTCAAGTTTCCCCAGGGTTCCTCAGGGTCCCCCTGGGCTCTTTAGGGTCCCTCAAGTGCCCCCAGAGTCCCTCAAGTGCCCCCAGGTCTCCTCAGGGTCCCCCAGGGATCCTCAGGGTCCCTCAGGGTTCCCCAGGGCTCCTCAGGGTCCCCCAGAGTCCCTCAAGGTTCTCAAGGCTCCCTCAGTGTCCCTCAAGGTCCCCCAGGGCTCCTCGGGCTACTTTAGGGTACCACAGAGTCCCCCAGGGCCCCTCAGGGTTCTTTAGGGTCCCTCAAGTTCCCCAGAGCCCCCTCAGGGTCCCTCAGGGTTCTTTAGGGTTCTGCAGGGTCCCCCAGGGCCCCTCAGTGTTTTTTAGGGTCCTCCAGGGGCCCTCAGGGCTCTTTAGGGTCCCCCAGGGCTCCTCAGGGTCCCTATAAGGTCCCTCAGGGTCCCTCAGGGTCCCTCAGGGCTCCTCAGGGCCCCCAGGGTCCCCCAGGGCCCCTCAGTGTCCCCCAGGGCCCTTCAGGGCTCTTTAGGTTCCCCCAGGGTCCCCCAGGGCTTCTCAGGGTCCCCCAGGGTCCCTCAAGGTTCTCAAGGTCCCCCCAGAGTTCTTCAGGGCTCTTTTGGGTCCTCAAAAGTCTCCCTGGGACCCTGAGGGCACCTTAGGTACCCCCAGAGTCCCTCAGGGTTCTTTAGGGTCCCTCAAGGTCCCCCACGGTCCCTCAGGGTCCCTCAGGATCCCCCAGGGCTCCTCAGGGTCCCTCAGGGTTCTTTAGGGTTCTGCAGGGTCCCCCAGGGCTCCTCAGGGTCCCTCAGGGTTCTTTAGGGTTCTGCAGGGTCCCCCAGGGCTCCTCAGGGTCCCTCAGGGTTCTTTAGGGTTCTGCAGGGTCCCCCAGGGGCCCTCAGGGCTCTTTAGGGTCCCCCAGGGGCCCCCATAACTCCTCAGGGTCCCTCAGGGTCCCTATATGGTCCCCCAGGGTCCCTCAGGGTCCTTCAGGGCTCTTCAGGGTTCCTCAGGGTTCTTTATGGCCCCCCAGGGTCCCTCAAGGTTCTCAAGGTCCCCCCAGAGTCCCTCAGGGTTCTTCAGGGTCCCCCAAGGTCCCCCAAGGTCCCTCAGGGCTCTTTAGGGTCCCTCAAGGTCCCCCATGGCCCCTCAGGGCTCTTTAGGGTCCCTCAGGGTCCCTCAGGGCTCCTCAGGGTCCCCCAGGGTCCCTCAAGGTTCCTCAGGGCTCTTTAGGGTCCCTCAAGGTCCCGCAGGGTCCTCCAGGGCTCTTTAGGGTCCCCCAGGGCCCCTCAGTGTCCCGCCAGGGCTCCTCAGGGCCCCCCCAGGGTTCCTCAAGTTCCCCCAGGGCCCCTCAGGGTTCTTTAGGGTCCCTCAAGGTCCCCCAGGGCTCCTCCGGGTCCCTCAAGGTCCCTCAGGGCCCCTCAGGGTTCCTCAGGGCTCCTCGGGCTACTTTAGGGTCTCACAGGGTCCCCCAGGGCTTCTCAGGGTCCCCCAGGGTCCCTCAGGGTTCTTCAGGGTTCTGCAGGGTCCTCCAGGGCTCCTCAGTGTCCCTCAGGGTCCCCCAGGGCTCTTTAGGGTCCCTCAAGTTCCCGCAGGGCCCCCCAGGGCTCTTTAGGGTTCTGCAGGGCCCCTCAGGGTCCCTCAAGGTCCCCCAGGGCTCTTTAGGGTTCCCCAGGGCTCTTTAGGGTTCCCCAGGGCTCCTCAGGGTCCCTCAGGGTTCCCCAGGGATCCTCAGGGTCCCCCAGGGGCCCCCAGGGTCCTTCAGGGCTCCTCAAGGTTCCTCAGGGTTCTTTACAGCCCCCCAGGGTCCCTCAAGGTTCTCAAGGTCCCCCCAGACTTCTTCAGGGCTCTTTTGGGTCCACAAGGGTTCCCCAGGGTTCCTCAGGGTCCCTCAAGGTTCCTCAGGGCTTCTTAGGGTCCCCCAGGGTCCCTCAGGGTTCTTTAGGGTTCTGCAGCGTCCTCCAGGGCTCCTCAGGGTCCCTCAAGGTTCCCCAGGGTTCCTCAGGGTCCCCCTGGGCTCTTTAGGGTCCCTCAAGTGCCCCCAGAGTCCCTCAAGTGCCCCCAGGCCTCCTCAGGGTCCCCCAGGGATCCTCAGGGTCCCTCAGGGTTCCCCAGGGCTCCTCAGGGTCCCCCAGAGTCCCTCAAGGTTCTCAAGGCTCCCTCAGTGTCCCTCAAGGTCCCCCAGGGCTCCTCGGGCTACTTTAGGGTACCACAGAGTCCCCCAGGGCCCCTCAGGGTTCTTTAGGGTTCTGCAGGGTCCCCCAGGGCCCCTCAGTGTTTTTTAGGGTCCTCCAGGGGCCCTCAGGGCTCTTTAGGGTCCCCCAGGGCTCCTCAGGGTCCCTATAAGGTCCCTCAGGGTCCCTCAGGGTCCCTCAGGGCTCCTCAGGGCCCCCAGGGTCCCCCAGGGCCCCTCAGTGTCCCCCAGGGCTCCTCAGGGTCCCCCAGGGCCCTTCAGGGCTCTTTAGGTTCCCCCAGGGTCCCCCAGGGCTTCTCAGGGTCCCCCAGGGTCCCTCAAGGTTCTCAAGGTCCCCCCAGAGTTCTTCAGGGCTCTTTTGGGTCCTCAAAAGTCTCCCTGGGACCCCGAGGGCACCTTAGGTACCCCCAGAGTCCCTCAGGGTTCTTTAGGGTCCCTCAAGGTCCCCCACGGTCCCTCAGGGTCCCCCAGGGCTCCTCAGGGTCCCCCAGGGCCCCTCAGTGTCCCTCAGGGCTCCTCAGGGCCCCCCAGGGCCCATCAGGGCTCTTTAGGCTCCCCAAGGGTCTCCCAGGGCTTCTCAGGGTCCCCCAGGGTCCTTCAAGGTTCTCAAGGTCCCCCCAGAGTTCTTCAGGGCTCTTTTGGGTCCCCAGGGGTTCCCCAGGGCTCCTCAGGGTCCCCCAGAGTCCCTCAAGTTTCTAAAGACTCCCTCAGTGTCTCTCAAGGTCCCCCAGGTCCCCTCAGGGCTCTTTAGTGTCCCCCAGGGTCCCCCAGGGTCCTTCAGGGTCCCCCAGGGCTCTTTAGGCTCCCCAAGGGCCCCCCAGGGCTCCTCAGGGTACCGCAGGGTTCCCCAGGGCTCTTTAGGGTCCCCCAGGGCCCCTCAGGGCTCTTTAGGGCCCCCCAGGGCTCCTCAGGGTCCCCCAGGGATCCTCAGGGCTCTTTAGGGTCCCCCAGGGCCCCTCAGGTCTCTTTAGGGCCCCTCAGGGTCCCTCAGGGTTCCCCAGGGATCCTCAGGGTCCCCCAGGGTCCCCTAGGGTCTTTCAGGGCTCCTCAGGGTTCTTTACGGCCCCCCAGGGTCCCTCAAGGTTCTCAAGGTCCCCCCAGAGTTCTTCAGGGGTCTTTTGGGTCCCCAAGGATCCCCCAGGGCACCTTAGGGACCCCCAGAGTCCCTCACAGTTCTTTAGGGTCCCTCAGGGTCCCCCAGGGCTCCTCAGGGTCCCCCAGGGCTCCCTCAGGGTTCCTCAGGGCTCTTTAGGGTCCCCCAGGTTCCCCCATAACTCCTCAGGGTCCCTCAGGGTCCCCCAGGGCTCTTTAGGGTCCCTCAAGTGCCCCCAGGGCTCCTCAGGGTCCCCCAGGGTCCCACAGGGCCCCACAGGGCTCCTCAGGTCTTCTCAGGGTCCCTCAGGGTCCCCCAGGGCTCCTCAGGGTCCCTCAGGGTTCTTTAGGGTCCCTCAAGTTCCCCAGAGCCCCCTCAGGGTCCCTTAAGGTCCCCCAGGGCTCCTCAGGGTTCCCCCAGGGTCCCCCAGGGCTCCTCAGGGTTCCTCAGGGTCCCCCAGGGTTCTTTAGGGTCCCTCAAGGTCCCCCAGGGCCCCTCAGGGCTCTTTAGGGTCCCTCAGGGTCCCCCAGGGCCCCTCCGGGTTCTTTAGGGTCCCCAAGGGTCTCTCAGGGCCTCTCAAGGTCCCTCAGGGCTTTTTAGGGTCCCTCAAGTGCCCCCTGGGCTCCTCAGGGTCCCTCAGGGTCCCTCAGGGCTCCTCAGGGTTCCCCCAGGGTTCCTCAAGGTTCCTCAGGGCTCTTTAGGGTCCCTCAAGGTCCCGCAGGGCCCCCCAGGGCTCTTTAGGGACCCCCAGGGCCCCTCAGGGTCCCCCAGGGTCCCTCAGGGTCCCCCAGGTCTCCTCAGGGTCCCCCAGGTCTCCTCAGGGTCCCTCAGGACTCCTCAGGGTCTCTCAGAGCTCTTTAGGCTCCCCAAGAGTCCCCCAGGGCTTCTCAGGGTCCCCCAGGGTTCTTTAGGGTCCCTCAAGGTCCCCAGAGCCCCCTCAGGGTCCCTCAGGGTCCCTTAAGGTCCCCCAGGGCTCCTCAGGGTCCCTCAGGGTTCTTTAGGGTTCTGCAGGGTCCCGCAGGGGCCCTTAGGGCTCTTTAGGGTCCCTCAAGGTCCCCCATGGCCCCTCAGGGCTCTTTAGGGTCCCTCAGGGTCCCTCAGGGCTCCTCAGGGTCCCCCAGGGCCCCTCAGGGTTCTTTAGGGTCCCTCAAGGTCCCCCAGGGCTCCTCCGGGTCCCTCAAGGTCCCTCAGGGCCCCTCAGGGTTCCTCAGGGCTCCTCGGGCTACTTTAGGGTCTCACAGAGTCCCCCAGGGCTTCTCAGGGTTCCCCAGGGTCCCCCAGGGCTTCTCAGGGTCCCCCAGGGCTCCTCAGGGTCCCCCAGGGCTCCCCAGGGATCCTCAGGGTCCCCCAGGGGCCCCCAGGGTCCTTCAGGGCTCCTCAAGGTTCCTCAGAGTTCTTTACGGCCCCCCAGGGTCCCTCAAGGTTCTCAAGGTCCCCCCACAGTTCTTCAGGGCTCTTTTGGGTCCACAAGGGTTCCCCAGGGTTCCTCAGGGTCCCCCAGGGTCCCTCAGGGCCCCTCAGGGTCTCTCAAGGTCTTCTCAGGGTCCCTCAGGGTCCCCCAGGGTCCCTCAAGGTTCCTCAGGGCTCTTTAGGGTCCCCCAGGGACCCTCAGTGACCCTCAGGGCTCCTCAGGGCCCCCCCAGGGTTCCTCAATGTCCCCAAGGGTCCCTCAGGGTCCCTCAGGGTTCTTTAGGGTCCCTCAAGTTCCCCAGAGCCCCCTCAGGGTCCCTTAAGGTCCCCCAGGGCTCCTCAGGGTTCCTCAAGGTCCCCCAGGGCTCCTCAGGGTCCCTCAGGGTTCTTTAGGGTCCCTCAAGTTCCCCAGAGCCCCCTCAGGGTCCCTTAAGGTCCCCCAGGGCTCCTCAGGGTTCCCCCAGGGTCCCCCAGGGCTCCTCAGGGTTCCTCAGGGTCCCCCAGGGCTCTTTAGGGTCCTTCAAGGTCCCCCAGGGCCCCTCAGGGCTCTTTAGGGTCCCCCAGGGCCCCTCAGGGCTCCTTAGGGTCCCCCAGGGCTCCTCAGGGTCCCTCAGGGTCCCCCAGGGCTCCTCAGGGTCCCCCAGAGTCCCTCAAGGTCCCCCAGGGCCCCTCAGGGCTCTTTAGGGTCCCTCAGGGTCCCCCAGGGCCCCTCCGGGTTCTTTAGGGTCCCCAAGGGTCTCTCAGGGCCTCTCAAGGTCCCTCAGGGCCTCTCAAGGTCCCTCAGGGCTTTTTAGGGTCCCTCAAGTGCCCCCTGGGCTCCTCAGGGTTCCCCCAGGGTTCCTCAACGTTCCTCAGGGCTCTTTAGGGTCCCTCAAGGTCCCGCAGGGCCCCCCAGGGCTCTTTAGGGACCCCCAGGGCCCCTCAGGGTCTCCCAGGTCTCCTCAGGGTCCCCCAGGTCTCCTCAGGGTCCCTCAGGACTCCTCAGGGTCTCTCAGAGCTCTTTAGGCTCCCCAAGAGTCCCCCAGGGCTTCTCAGGGTCCCCCAGGGTTCTTTAGTGTCCCTCAGGGTCCCCAGAGCCCCCTCAGGGTCCCTCAGGGTCCCTTAAGGTCCCCCAGGGCTCCTCAGGGTCCCTCAGGGCTCTTTAGGGTTCTGCAGGGTCCCCCAGGGCTCCTCAGGGTCCCTCAGGGTTCTTTAGGGTCCCTCAAGTTCCCCAGAGCCCCCTCAGGGTCCCTCAGGGTCCCTTAAGGTCCCCCAGGGCTCCTCAGGGTCCCTCAGGGCTCTTTAGGGTTCTGCAGGGTCCCCCAGGGCTCCTCAGGGTCCCCCAGGGTTCTTTAGGGTTCTGCAGGGTCCCCCAGGGCTCCTCAGGGTCCCTCAGGGTTCTTTAGGGTTCTGCAGGGTCCCGCAGGGGCCCTCAGGGCTCTTTAGGGTCCCCCAGGGGCCCCCATAACTCCTCAGGGTCCCTATATGGTCCCCCAGGGTCCCTCAGGGTCCTTCAGGGCTCTTCAGGGTTCCTCAGGGTTCTTTACGGCCCCCCAGGGTTCCTCAAGGTTCTCAAGGTCCCCCCAGAGTCCCTCAGGGTTCTTCAGGGTCCCCCAAGGTCCCTCAGGGCTCTTTAGGGTCCCTCAAGGTCCCCCATGGCCCCTCAGGGCTCTTTAGGGTCCCTCAGGGTCCCTCAGGGCTCCTCAGGGTCCCCCAGGGTCCCTCAAGGTTCCTCAGGGCTCTTTAGGGTCCCTCAAGGTCCCGCAGGGTCCTCCAGGGCTCTTTAGGGTCCCCCAGGGCCCCTCAGTGTCCCGCCAGGGCTCCTCAGGGCCCCCCCAGGGTTCCTCAAGTTCCCCCAGGGCCCCTCAGGGTTCTTTAGGGTCCCTCAAGGTCCCCCAGGGCTCCTCCGGGTCCCTCAAGGTCCCTCAGGGCCCCTCAGGGTTCCTCAGGGCTCCTCGGGCTACTTTAGGGTCTCACAGAGTCCCCCAGGGCTTCTCAGGGTTCCCCAGGGTCCCCCAGGGCTTCTCAGGGTTCCCCAGGGTCCCCCAGGGCTTCTCAGGGTTCCCCAGGGTCCCTCAGGGTTCTTCAGGGTTCTGCAGGGTCCTCCAGGGCTCCTCAGTGTCCCTCAGGGTCCCCCAGGGCTCTTTAGGGTCCCTCAAGTTCCCGCAGGGCCCCCCAGGGCTCTTTAGGGTTCTGCAGGGCCCCTCAGGGTCCTTCAAGGTCCCCCAGGGCTCTTTAGGGTTC
The DNA here is from genome assembly GCF_964237585.1 of Gallinula chloropus. NCBI lineage: Eukaryota > Metazoa > Chordata > Aves > Gruiformes > Rallidae > Gallinula > Gallinula chloropus. Next base: position 31,555 of record NW_028168381.1, read on the forward strand.
CCCAGGGCTCCTCAGGGTCCCTCAGGGTTCCCCAGGGATCCTCAGGGTCCCCCAGGGGCCCCCAGGGTCCTTCAGGGCTCCTCAAGGTTCCTCAGGGTTCTTTACGGCCCCCCAGGGTCCCTCAAGGTTCTCAAGGTCCCCCCAGACTTCTTCAGGGCTCTTTTGGGTCCACAAGGGTTCCCCAGGGTTCCTCAGGGTCCCTCAAGGTTCCTCAGGGCTTCTTAGGGTCCCCCAGGGTCCCTCAGGGTTCTTTAGGGTTCTGCAGCGTCCTCCAGGGCTCCTCAGGGTCCCTCAAGGTTCCCCAGGGTTCCTCAGGGTCCCCCTGGGCTCTTTAGGGTCCCTCAAGTGCCCCCAGAGTCCCTCAAGTGCCCCCAGGTCTCCTCAGGGTCCCCCAGGGATCCTCAGGGTCCCTCAGGGTTCCCCAGGGTTCCTCAGGGTCCCCCAGAGTCCCTCAAGGTTCTCAAGGCTCCCTCAGTGTCCCTCAAGGTCCCCCAGGGCTCCTCGGGCTACTTTAGGGTACCACAGAGTCCCCCAGGGCCCCTCAGGGTTCTTTAGGGTCCCTCAAGTTCCCCAGAGCCCCCTCAGGGTCCCTCAGGGTTCTTTAGGGTTCTGCAGGGTCCCCCAGGGCCCCTCAGTGTTTTTTAGGGTCCTCCAGGGGCCCTCAGGGCTCTTTAGGGTCCTTCAGGGCTCCTCAGGGTCCCTATAAGGTCCCTCAGGGTCCCTCAGGGTCCCTCAGGGCTCCTCAGGGCCCCCAGGGTCCCCCAGGGCCCCTCAGTGTCCCCCAGGGCTCCTCAGGGTCCCCCAGGGCCCTTCAGGGCTCTTTAGGTTCCCCCAGGGTCCCCCAGGGCTTCTCAGGGTCCCCCAGGGTCCCTCAAGGTTCTCAAGGTCCCCCCAGAGTTCTTCAGGGCTCTTTTGGGTCCTCAAAAGTCTCCCTGGGACCCTGAGGGCACCTTAGGTACCCCCACAGTCCCTCAGGGTCCCTCAGGGTCCCTCAAGGTCCCTCAGGGTCCCTCAAGGTCCCCCACGGTCCCTCAGGGTCCCTCAGGATCCCCCAGGGCTTCTCAGGGTCCTCCAGGGTCCCCCAGGGCCCCTCAGTCCTCTTTAGGGTTCCCCAGGGCCCCTCAGTGTCCCCTAGGGCTCCTCAGGGCCCCCCCAGGGTTCCTCAAGGTCCCCAAGGGTCCCCCAGGGCTCCTCAGGCTCCTCAGGGCCCCCCAGGGCCCCTCAGGGCTCTTTAGGCTCCCCAAGGGTCTCCCAGGGCTTCTCAGGGTCCCCCAGGGTCCTTCAAGGTTCTCAAGGTCCCCCCAGAGTTCTTCAGGGCTCTTTTGGGTCCCCAGGGGTTCCCCAGGGCTCCTCAGGGTCCCCCAGAGTCCCTCAAGTTTCTAAAGACTCCCTCAGTGTCCCTCAAGGTCCCCCAGGTCCCCTCAGGGCTCTTTAGTGTCCCCCAGGGTCCCCCAGGGTCCTTCAGGGTCCCCCAGGGCTCTTTAGGCTCCCCAAGGGTCCCCCAGGGCTCCTCAGGGTCCCTCAGGGTTCTTTAGGGTCCCTCAAGTTCCCCAGAACCCACTCAGGGCCCCTCAGGGTCCCTTAAGGTCCCCCAGGGCCCCTCAGGGCTTTTTAGGCTCCCCAAGGGTCTCCCAGGGCTTCTCAGGGTCCCCCAGGGTCCTTCAAGGTTCTCAAGGTCCCCCCAGAGTTCTTCACGGCTCTTTTGGGTCCCCAGGGGTTCCCCAGGGCTCCTCAGGGTCCCTCAGTGTCCCTCAAGGTCCCTCACAGTTCTTTAGGTCTCCTCAGGGTCCCCCAGGTCTCCTCAGGGTCCCTCAGGGCTCCTCAGGGTCACCCAGAGCTCCCTCAGGGTCCCTCAGTGTCCCTCAAGGTCCCCCAGGGCTCCTCAGGTCTCCTCAGGGTCCCTCAGGGCTCCTCAGGGTCCCCCAAAGCTCCCTCAGGGCTCCTCAGGGTCCCTCAGGGTTCTTTAGGGTTCTGCAGGGTCCCCCAGGGGCCCTCAGGGCTCTTTAGGGTCCCCCAGGGTCCCTCAGGGTCCCTCAAGGTCCCCCAGGGCTCTTTAGGCTCCCCAAGTGTCCCCCAGGGATTCTTATGGCCCCTCAGGGTCCCTCAGGGTTCTTTAGGGTTCTGCAGGTTCCCCCAGGGGCCCTCAGGGCTCTTTAGGGTCCCCCAGGGCTCCTCAGGTTCCCTCAGGGTCCTTATAAGGTCCCCCAGCGTCCCTCAGGGTCCCTCAGGGTCCCCCAGGGGTCTTTAGGGTCCCTCAGGTTCTCCCAGGGCCCCTCAGGGCTCTTTAGGGTCCCTCAAGTGCCCCCAGGGCTCCTCAGCGTACCGCAGGGTTCCCCAAGGCCCCTCAGGGTCCCCCAGGTCTCCTCAGGGTCCCCCAGATCTCCTCAGGGTCCCCCAGGTCTCCTCAGGGTCCCTCAGGGCTCCTCAGTGTCCCCCAGGGCTCTTTAGGGTCCCTCAAGGTCCCCCAGGGCTCTTTAGGCTCCCCAAGAGTCCCCCAGGGCTTCTCAGGGTCCCCCAGGGTTCTTTAGGGTCCCTCAAGTTCCCCAGAGCCCCCTCAGGGTCCCTCAGGGTCCCTTAAGGTCCCCCAGGGCTCCTCAGGGTCCCTCAGGGCTCTTTAGGGTTCTGCAGGGTCCCCCAGGGCTCCTCAGGGTCCCTCAGGGTTCTTTAGGGTCCCTCAAGTTCCCCAGAGCCCCCTCAGGGTCCCTCAGGGTCCCTTAAGGTCCCCCAGGGCTCCTCAGGGTCCCTCAGGGCTCTTTAGGGTTCTGCAGGGTCCCCCAGGGCTCCTCAGGGTCCCCCAGGGTTCTTTAGGGTTCTGCAGGGTCCCCCAGGGCTCCTCAGGGTCCCTCAGGGTTCTTTAGGGTTCTGCAGGGTCCCCCAGGGGCCCTCAGGGCTCTTTAGGGTCCCCCAGGGGCCCCCATAACTCCTCAGGGTTCCTCAGGGTCCCTATATGGTCCCCCAGGGTCCCTCAGGGTCCTTCAGGGCTCTTCAGGGTTCCTCAGGGTTCTTTATGGCCCCCCAGGGTTCCTCAAGGTTCTCAAGGTCCCCCCAGAGTCCCTCAGGGTTCTTCAGGGTCCCCCAAGGTCCCCCAAGGTCCCTCAGGGCTCTTTAGGGTCCCTCAAGGTCCCCCATGGCCCCTCAGGGCTCTTTAGGGTCCCTCAGGGTCCCTCAGGGCTCCTCAGGGTCCCCCAGGGTCCCTCAAGGTTCCTCAGGGTTCTTTAGGGTTCTGCAGGGTCCCGCAGGGTCCTCCAGGGCTCTTTAGGGTCCCCCAGGGCCCCTCAGTGTCCCGCCAGGGCTCCTCAGGGCCCCCCCAGGGTTCCTCAAGTTCCCCCAGGGCCCCTCAGGGTTCTTTAGGGTCCCTCAAGGTCCCCCAGGGCTCCTCCGGGTCCCTCAAGGTCCCTCAGGGCCCCTCAGGGTTCCTCAGGGCTCCTCGGGCTACTATAGTGTCCCACAGAGTCCCCCAGGGCCCGTCAGGGCTCTTTAGGGTCCCTCAAGGTCCCCGAGGGCCCCCCAGGGTCCCTCAGGGTCCCCCAGGGCTTCTCAGGGTCCCCCAGGGCCCCTCAGGCCTCTTTCGGGTCCCCCAGGGCTCCTCAGGGTCCCTCAGGACTCCTCAGGGCCCCCCCAGGGCCCCTCAAGGTCCCCCAGGGCCCCTCAAGGTTCCTCAGGGTTCCTCAGGGCTCCTCGGGCTACTTTAGTGTCCCTCAGGGTCCCCCAGGGCTTCTCAGGGTCCCCCAGGGTCCCTCAGGGTCCCCCAGGGCTCCTCAGGGTTCCCCAGGGCTCCTCAGGGTCCCCCAGAGTCCCTCAAGGTTCTCAAGGTTCCCTCAGTGTCCCTCAAGGTCCCTCACAGTTCTTTAGGGTCCCTCAGGGTCCCTCAGTGCTCCTCAGGGTCCCCCAGGGCTCCTCAGGGTCCCTCAGTGTCCCTCAAGGTCCCTCACAGTTCTTTAGGTCTCCTCAGGGTCCCCCAGGTCTCCTCAGGGTCCCTCAGGGCTCCTCAGGGTCACCCAGAGCTCCCTCAGGGTCCCTCAGTGTCCCTCAAGGTCCCTCAGGGCTCCTCAGGGTCCCTCAGGGTTCTTTAGGGTTCTGTAGGTTCGCCCAGGGGCCCTCAGGGCTCTTTAGGGTCCCCCAGGGTCCCTCAGGGTCCCTCAAGGTCCCCCAGGGCTCTTTAGGCTCCCCAAGTGTCCCCCAGGGATTCTTATGGCCCCTCAGGGTCCCTCAGGGTTCTTTAGGGTTCTGCAGGTTCCCCCAGGGGCCCTCAGGGCTCTTTAGGGTCCCCCAGGGCTCCTCAGGTTCCCTCAGGGTCCTTATAAGGTCCCCCAGAGTCCCTCAAGGTCCCCCAGGGCCCCTCAGGGCTCTTTAGGGTCCCTCAGGGTCCCCCAGGGCCCCTCCGGGTTCTTTAGGGTCCCCAAGGGTCTCTCAGGGCCTCTCAAGGTCCCTCAGGGCCTCTCAAGGTCCCTCAGGGCTTTTTAGGGTCCCTCAAGTGCCCCCTGGGCTCCTCAGGGTTCCCCCAGGGTTCCTCAAGGTTCCTCAGGGCTCTTTAGGGTCCCTCAAGGTCCCGCAGGGCCCCCCAGGGCTCTTTAGGGACCCCCAGGGCCCCTCAGGGTCCCCCAGGGTCCCTCAGGGTCCCCCAGGTCTCCTCAGGGTCCCCCAGGTCTCCTCAGGGTCCCTCAGGACTCCTCAGGGTCTCTCAGAGCTCTTTAGGCTCCCCAAGAGTCCCCCAGGGCTTCTCAGGGTCCCCCAGGGTTCTTTAGGGTCCCTCAAGTTCCCCAGAGCCCCCTCAGGGTCCCTCAGGGTCCCTTAAGGTCCCCCAGGGCTCCTCAGGGTCCCTCAGGGCTCTTTAGGGTTCTGCAGGGTCCCCCAGGGCTCCTCAGGGTCCCTCAGGGTTCTTTAGGGTCCCTCAAGTTCCCCAGAGCCCCCTCAGGGTCCCTCAGGGTCCCTTAAGGTCCTCCAGGGCTCCTCAGGGTCCCTCAGGGTTCTTTAGGGTTCTGCAGGGTCCCCCAGGGCTCCTCAGGGTCCCCCAGGGTTCTTTAGGGTTCTGCAGGGTCCCCCAGGGCTCCTCAGGGTCCCTCAGGGTTCTTTAGGGTTCTGCAGGGTCCCCCAGGGGCCCTCAGGGCTCTTTAGGGTCCCCCAGGGGCCCCCATAACTCCTCAGGGTCCCTCAGGGTCCCTATATGGTCCCCCAGGGTCCCTCAGGGTCCTTCAGGGCTCTTCAGGGTTCCTCAGGGTTCTTTATGGCCACCCAGGGTTCCTCAAGGTTCTCAAGGTCCCCCCAGAGTCCCTCAGGGTTCTTCAGGGTCCCCCAAGGTCCCCCAAGGTCCCTCAGGGCTCTTTAGGGTCCCTCAAGGTCCCCCATGGCCCCTCAGGGCTCTTTAGGGTCCCTCAGGGTCCCTCAGGGCTCCTCAGGGTCCCCCAGGGTCCCTCAGGGTCCCCCAGGGCTCCTCAGGGTTCCCCAGGGCTCCTCAGGGTCCCCCAGAGTCCCTCAAGGTTCTCAAGGTTCCCTCAGTGTCCCTCAAGGTCCCTCACAGTTCTTTAGGGTCCCTCAGGGTCCCTCAGTGCTCCTCAGGGTCCCCCAGGGCTCCTCAGGGTCCCTCAGGGTTCTTTAGGGTTCTGCAGGGTCCCCCAGGGGCCCTCAGGGCTCTTTAGGGTCCCCCAGGGGCCCCCATAACTCCTCAGGGTCCCTCAGGGTCCCTATATGGTCCCCCAGGGTCCCTCAGGGTCCTTCAGGGCTCTTCAGGGTTCCTCAGGGTTCTTTATGGCCACCCAGGGTTCCTCAAGGTTCTCAAGGTCCCCCCAGAGTCCCTCAGGGTTCTTCAGGGTCCCCCAAGGTCCCCCAAGGTCCCTCAGGGCTCTTTAGGGTCCCTCAAGGTCCCCCATGGCCCCTCAGGGCTCTTTAGGGTCCCTCAGGGTCCCTCAGGGCTCCTCAGGGTCCCCCAGGGTCCCTCAAGGTTCCTCAGGGTTCTTTAGGGTTCTGCAGGGTCCCGCAGGGTCCTCCAGGGCTCTTTAGGGTCCCCCAGGGCCCCTCAGTGTCCCGCCAGGGCTCCTCAGGGCCCCCCCAGGGTTCCTCAAGTTCCCCCAGGGCCCCTCAGGGTTCTTTAGGGTCCCTCAAGGTCCCCCAGGGCTCCTCCGGGTCCCTCAAGGTCCCTCAGGGCCCCTCAGGGTTCCTCAGGGCTCCTCGGGCTACTATAGTGTCCCACAGAGTCCCCCAGGGCCCGTCAGGGCTCTTTAGGGTCCCTCAAGGTCCCCGAGGGCCCCCCAGGGTCCCTCAGGGTCCCCCAGGGCTTCTCAGGGTCCCCCAGGGCCCCTCAGGCCTCTTTCGGGTCCCCCAGGGCTCCTCAGGGTCCCTCAGGACTCCTCAGGGCCCCCCCAGGGCCCCTCAAGGTCCCCCAGGGCCCCTCAAGGTTCCTCAGGGTTCCTCAGGGCTCCTCGGGCTACTTTAGTGTCCCTCAGGGTCCCCCAGGGCTTCTCAGGGTCCCCCAGGGTCCCTCAGGGTCCCCCAGGGCTCCTCAGGGTTCCCCAGGGCTCCTCAGGGTCCCCCAGAGTCCCTCAAGGTTCTCAAGGTTCCCTCAGTGTCCCTCAAGGTCCCTCACAGTTCTTTAGGGTCCCTCAGGGTCCCTCAGTGCTCCTCAGGGTCCCCCAGGGCTCCTCAGGGTCCCTCAGTGTCCCTCAAGGTCCCCCAGGGTCCCTCAGGTCTCTTTAGGGTCCCTCAGGGTCCCCCAGGGCCCCTCCGGGTTCTTTAGGGTCTCCAAGGGTCTCTCAGGGTCCCTCAAGGTCCCTCAGGGCTTTTTAGGGTCCCTCAAGTGCCCCCTGGGCTCCTCAGGGTCCCTCAGGGTCTCTCAGGGCTCTTTAGGGTCCCCCAGGGCCCCTCAGTGTCCCTCAGGGCTCCTCAGGGTCCCCCAGGGTCCCTCAAGGTCCCTCAGGGCTCTTTAGGGTCCCTCAAGGTCCCGCAGGGTTCCCCAGGGCTCCTCAGGATCCCCCAGGGTCCCCCAGGGCCCCTCAGGGTCCCTCAGGGTTCCTCAGAGCTCCTCGGGCTACTTTAGGGTCCCACAGAATCCCCCAGGGCCCCTCAGGGCTCTTTAGGGTCCCTCAGGGCCCCTCAGGGTCCCCCAGGGCTTCTCACGGTACCCCAGGGTCCCCCAGAGCCCCTCAGGCCTCTTTAGGGTCCCCCAGGGCCCCTCAGTGTCCCTCAGGGCTCCTCAGGGTCCCCCAGGGCCCCTCAGAGTTCTTTAGGGTCCCCCAGGGTACCTCAGCGCTCTTTAGGGTTCTGCAAGGCCCCCCAGGTCTCTTCAGGGCCCCTCAGGGTCCCTCAAGGTCCCCCAGGGCTCCTCAGGGTCCCTCAAGGTCCCCCAGGGCTCCTCGGGCTACTTTAGGGTCCCTCAGGGTCCCCCAGGGCTCCTCAGGGTCCCTCAAGGTCCCTCAGGGTTCTTTAGGGTTCTGCAGGGTCCCCCAGAGCTCTTCAGGGTCCCTCAAGGTCCCCCAGGGCCCCTCAGGGCTCTTTAGGGTCCCCCAGCGCTCCTCAGGGTCCCTCAGGATCCCCCAGGGGCCCCGAGGGCCCCTCCGGGTTCTTTAGGGTCCCCAAGGGTCCCTCAGGGTCCCTCAAGGTCCCCCAGGGCTCTTTAGGCTCCCCAAGAGTCCCCCAGGGCCCCTCAGGGTCCCCCAGGGCGCCTCAGGGTCCCCCAGGGTTCTTTAGGGTCCCTCAAGGTCCCCCAGGGCTCTTTAGGGTCCCTCAAGGTTCCCCAGGGCTCTTTCGGGTCCCCCAGGGTCCCCCAGGGCTCTTTAGTGTCCCCCAGGGCTCTTTAGGGTCCCTCAGGGTTCCCCAGGGATCCTCAGGGTCCCCCAGGGGCCCCCAGAGTCCTTCAGGGCTCCTCAGGGTTCCTCAGGGTTCTTTACGGCCCCCCAGGGTCCCTCAAGGTTCTCAAGGTCCCCCCACAGTTCTTCAGGGCTCCTCAGGGTCCCCCAGAGTCCCTCAGGGTTCTTTAGGGTCCCCCAATGTCCCTCAGGGTTCTTTAGGGTCCCCCAAGGTCCCCCAGGGTTCTTTAGGGTCCCTCAGGGCCCCTCAGGGTCTCTCAAGGTTCCTCAGGGCTCTTTAGGGCTCGTTAGGGTCCCCCAGGGCCCCTCAGAGTCCCTCAGGGTTCCTCAGGGCTCCTCGGTCTACTTTAGGGTCCCCCAGGGTCCCCCAGGGCCCCTCAGGGCTCTTTAGGGTCCCCCAGGGTCCCCCAGGGCCCCTCCGGGTTCTTTAGGGTCCCCCAGGGTCTCTCAGGGCTCTTTAGGGTCTCCCAGAGCTGCTCAGTGTCCCTCAGGGCTCCTCAGAGTCCCTCAAGGTCCCCCAGGGCTCCTCACTGTCCCTCAAGGTCCCCCAGGGCCCCTCAGGGTTTATCAGGGCTCCTCGGGCTACTTTAGGGTCCCTCAGGGTCCCCCAGGGCTCTTTAGGGTCCCTCAGGGTCCCCCAGGGCTTCTAAGGGTCCCCCAGGGTCCCTCAGGGCTCTTCAGGGTCCCTCACGGTCCCCCAGGGCTCTTTAGGGTCCCTCAAGGTCCCCCAGGGCCCCTCAGGGCTCTTTAGGGTCCCCCAGGGCTCCTCAGGGTCCCTCAGGATCCCCCAGGGCTCTTCAGGGTCCCTCAGGGTCCCCCAGGGCTTCTAAGGGTCACCCAGGGCCCCTCAGGTTTCTTTAGGGTTCTGCAGGGTCCTCCAGGGCTCCTCAGGGTCCCTCAAGGTCCCCCAGGGCCCCTCAGGGTTCTTTAGGGTCCCTTAGGGTCCCCCAGGGCCCCTCAGGGTTCTTTAGGGTCCCCCAATGTCCCTCAGGGTTCTTTAGGGTCCCCCAAGGTCCCCCAGGGTTCTTTAGGGTCCCTCAGGGCCCCTCAGGGTCTCTCAAGGTTCCTCAGGGCTCTTTAGGGCTCGTTAGGGTCCCCCAGGGCCCCTCAGGGTCCCTCAGGGTTCCTCAGGGCTCCTCGGGCTACTATAGTGTCCCACAGAGTCCCCCAGGGCCCCTCAGGGCTCTTTAGGGTCCCTCAAGGTCCCCGAGGGCCCCCCAGGGTCCCTCAGGGTCCCCCAGGGCTTCTCAGGGTCCCCCAGGGCCCCTCAGGCCTCTTTCGGGTCCCCCAGGGCTCCTCAGTGTCCCTCAGGACTCCTCAGGGCCCCCCCAGGGTTCCTCAAGGTCCCCCACGGCCCCTCAAGATTCCTCAGGGTTCCTCAGGGCTCCTCGGGCTACTTTAGGGTCCCTCAGGGTCCCCCAGGGCTTCTCAGGGTCCCCCAGGGTCCCTCAGGGTTCTTTAGGGTTCTGCAGGGTCCCCCAGGGCTCCTCAGGGTCCCCCAGGGCTCCTCAGGGTTCCAGAGGGCTCCTCAGGGTCCCCCAGAGTCCCTCAAGGTTCTCAAGGTTCCCTCAGTGTCCCTCAAGGTCCCTCACAGTTCTTTAGGGTCCCTCAGGGTCCCTCAGTGCTCCTCAGGGTCCCCCAGGGCTCCTCAGGGTCCCTCAGTGTCCCTCAAGGTCCCCCAGGGTCCCTCAGGTCTCTTTAGGGTCCCTCAGGGTCCCCCAGGGCCCCTCCGGGTTCTTTAGGGTCCCCAAGGGTCTCTCAGGGCCTCTCAAGGTCCCTCAGGGCCTCTCAAGGTCCCTCAGGGCTTTTTAGGGTCCCTCAAGTGCCCCCTGGGCTCCTCAGGGTTCCCCCAGGGTTCCTCAAGGTTCCTCAGGGCTCTTTAGGGTCCCTCAAGGTCCCGCAGGGCCCCCCAGGGCTCTTTAGGGACCCCCAGGGCCCCTCAGGGTCCCCCAGGGTCCCTCAGGGTCCCCCAGGTCTCCTCAGGGTCCCCCAGGTCTCCTCAGGGTCCCTCAGGACTCCTCAGGGTCTCTCAGAGCTCTTTAGGCTCCCCAAGAGTCCCCCAGGGCTTCTCAGGGTCCCCCAGGGTTCTTTAGGGTCCCTCAAGTTCCCCAGAGCCCCCTCAGGGTCCCTCAGGGTCCCTTAAGGTCCCCCAGGGCTCCTCAGGGTCCCTCAGGGCTCTTTAGGGTTCTGCAGGGTCCCCCAGGGCTCCTCAGGGTCCCTCAGGGTTCTTTAGGGTCCCTCAAGTTCCCCAGAGCCCCCTCAGGGTCCCTCAGGGTCCCTTAAGGTCCTCCAGGGCTCCTCAGGGTCCCTCAGGGTTCTTTAGGGTTCTGCAGGGTCCCCCAGGGCTCCTCAGGGTCCCCCAGGGTTCTTTAGGGTTCTGCAGGGTCCCCCAGGGCTCCTCAGGGTCCCTCAGGGTTCTTTAGGGTTCTGCAGGGTCCCCCAGGGGCCCTCAGGGCTCTTTAGGGTCCCCCAGGGGCCCCCATAACTCCTCAGGGTCCCTCAGGGTCCCTATATGGTCCCCCAGGGTCCCTCAGGGTCCTTCAGGGCTCTTCAGGGTTCCTCAGGGTTCTTTATGGCCACCCAGGGTTCCTCAAGGTTCTCAAGGTCCCCCCAGAGTCCCTCAGGGTTCTTCAGGGTCCCCCAAGGTCCCCCAAGGTCCCTCAGGGCTCTTTAGGGTCCCTCAAGGTCCCCCATGGCCCCTCAGGGCTCTTTAGGGTCCCTCAGGGTCCCTCAGGGCTCCTCAGGGTCCCCCAGGGTCCCTCAGGGTCCCCCAGGGCTCCTCAGGGTTCCCCAGGGCTCCTCAGGGTCCCCCAGAGTCCCTCAAGGTTCTCAAGGTTCCCTCAGTGTCCCTCAAGGTCCCTCACAGTTCTTTAGGGTCCCTCAGGGTCCCTCAGTGCTCCTCAGGGTCCCCCAGGGCTCCTCAGGGTCCCTCAGGGTTCTTTAGGGTTCTGCAGGGTCCCCCAGGGGCCCTCAGGGCTCTTTAGGGTCCCCCAGGGGCCCCCATAACTCCTCAGGGTCCCTCAGGGTCCCTATATGGTCCCCCAGGGTCCCTCAGGGTCCTTCAGGGCTCTTCAGGGTTCCTCAGGGTTCTTTATGGCCACCCAGGGTTCCTCAAGGTTCTCAAGGTCCCCCCAGAGTCCCTCAGGGTTCTTCAGGGTCCCCCAAGGTCCCCCAAGGTCCCTCAGGGCTCTTTAGGGTCCCTCAAGGTCCCCCATGGCCCCTCAGGGCTCTTTAGGGTCCCTCAGGGTCCCTCAGGGCTCCTCAGGGTCCCCCAGGGTCCCTCAAGGTTCCTCAGGGTTCTTTAGGGTTCTGCAGGGTCCCGCAGGGTCCTCCAGGGCTCTTTAGGGTCCCCCAGGGCCCCTCAGTGTCCCGCCAGGGCTCCTCAGGGCCCCCCCAGGGTTCCTCAAGTTCCCCCAGGGCCCCTCAGGGTTCTTTAGGGTCCCTCAAGGTCCCCCAGGGCTCCTCCGGGTCCCTCAAGGTCCCTCAGGGCCCCTCAGGGTTCCTCAGGGCTCCTCGGGCTACTATAGTGTCCCACAGAGTCCCCCAGGGCCCGTCAGGGCTCTTTAGGGTCCCTCAAGGTCCCCGAGGGCCCCCCAGGGTCCCTCAGGGTCCCCCAGGGCTTCTCAGGGTCCCCCAGGGCCCCTCAGGCCTCTTTCGGGTCCCCCAGGGCTCCTCAGGGTCCCTCAGGACTCCTCAGGGCCCCCCCAGGGCCCCTCAAGGTCCCCCAGGGCCCCTCAAGGTTCCTCAGGGTTCCTCAGGGCTCGTCGGGCTACTTTAGTGTCCCTCAGGGTCCCCCAGGGCTTCTCAGGGTCCCCCAGGGTCCCTCAGGGTCCCCCAGGGCTCCTCAGGGTTCCCCAGGGCTCCTCAGGGTCCCCCAGAGTCCCTCAAGGTTCTCAAGGTTCCCTCAGTGTCCCTCAAGGTCCCTCACAGTTCTTTAGGGTCCCTCAGGGTCCCTCAGTGCTCCTCAGGGTCCCCCAGGGCTCCTCAGGGTCCCTCAGTGTCCCTCAAGGTCCCCCAGGGTCCCTCAGGTCTCTTTAGGGTCCCTCAGGGTCCCCCAGGGCCCCTCCGGGTTCTTTAGGGTCCCCAAGGGTCTCTCAGGGTCCCTCAAGGTCCCTCAGGGCTTTTTAGGGTCCCTCAAGTGCCCCCTGGGCTCCTCAGGGTCCCTCAGGGTCTCTCAGGGCTCTTTAGGGTCCCCCAGGGCCCCTCAGTGTCCCTCAGGGCTCCTCAGGGTCCCCCAGGGTCCCTCAAGGTCCCTCAGGGCTCTTTAGGGTCCCTCAAGGTCCCGCAGGGTTCCCTAGGGCTCCTCAGGATCCCCCAGGGTCCCCCAGGGCCCCTCAGGGTCCCTCAGGGTTCCTCAGAGCTCCTCGGGCTACTTTAGGGTCCCACAGAATCCCCCAGGGCCCCTCAGGGCTCTTTAGGGTCCCTCAGGGCCCCTCAGGGTCCCCCAGGGCTTCTCACGGTACCCCAGGGTCCCCCAGAGCCCCTCAGGCCTCTTTAGGGTCCCCCAGGGCCCCTCAGTGTCCCTCAGGGCTCCTCAGGGTCCCCCAGGGCCCCTCAGAGTTCTTTAGGGTCCCCCAGGGTACCTCAGCGCTCTTTAGGGTTCTGCAAGGCCCCCCAGGTCTCTTCAGGGCCCCTCAGGGTCCCTCAAGGTCCCCCAGGGCTCCTCAGGGTCCCTCAAGGTCCCCCAGGGCTCCTCGGGCTACTTTAGGGTCCCTCAGGGTCCCCCAGGGCTCCTCAGGGTCCCTCAAGGTCCCTCAGGGTTCTTTAGGGTTCTGCAGGGTCCCCCAGAGCTCTTCAGGGTCCCTCAAGGTCCCCCAGGGCCCCTCAGGGCTCTTTAGGGTCCCCCAGCGCTCCTCAGGGTCCCTCAGGATCCCCCAGGGGCCCCGAGGGCCCCTCCGGGTTCTTTAGGGTCCCCAAGGGTCCCTCAGGGTCCCTCAAGGTCCCCCAGGGCTCTTTAGGCTCCCCAAGAGTCCCCCAGGGCCCCTCAGGGTCCCCCAGGGCGCCTCAGGGTCCCCCAGGGTTCTTTAGGGTCCCTCAAGGTCCCCCAGGGCTCTTTAGGGTCCCTCAAGGTTCCCCAGGGCTCTTTCGGGTCCCCCAGGGTCCCCCAGGGCTCTTTAGTGTCCCCCAGGGCTCTTTAGGGTCCCTCAGGGTTCCCCAGGGATCCTCAGGGTCCCCCAGGGGCCCCCAGAGTCCTTCAGGGCTCCTCAGGGTTCCTCAGGGTTCTTTACGGCCCCCCAGGGTCCCTCAAGGTTCTCAAGGTCCCCCCACAGTTCTTCAGGGCTCCTCAGGGTCCCCCAGAGTCCCTCAGGGTTCTTTAGGGTCCCCCAATGTCCCTCAGGGTTCTTTAGGGTCCCCCAAGGTCCCCCAGGGTTCTTTAGGGTCCCTCAGGGCCCCTCAGGGTCTCTCAAGGTTCCTCAGGGCTCTTTAGGGCTCGTTAGGGTCCCCCAGGGCCCCTCAGAGTCCCTCAGGGTTCCTCAGGGCTCCTCGGTCTACTTTAGGGTCCCCCAGGGTCCCCCAGGGCCCCTCAGGGCTCTTTAGGGTCCCCCAGGGTCCCCCAGGGCCCCTCCGGGTTCTTTAGGGTCCCCCAGGGTCTCTCAGGGCTCTTTAGGGTCTCCCAGAGCTGCTCAGTGTCCCTCAGGGCTCCTCAGAGTCCCTCAAGGTCCCCCAGGGCTCCTCACTGTCCCTCAAGGTCCCCCAGGGCCCCTCAGGGTTTATCAGGGCTCCTCGGGCTACTTTAGGGTCCCTCAGGGTCCCCCAGGGCTCTTTAGGGTCCCTCAGGGTCCCCCAGGGCTTCTAAGGGTCCCCCAGGGTCCCTCAGGGCTCTTCAGGGTCCCTCACGGTCCCCCAGGGCTCTTTAGGGTCCCTCAAGGTCCCCCAGGGCCCCTCAGGGCTCTTTAGGGTCCCCCAGGGCTCCTCAGGGTCCCTCAGGATCCCCCAGGGCTCTTCAGGGTCCCTCAGGGTCCCCCAGGGCTTCTAAGGGTCACCCAGGGCCCCTCAGGTTTCTTTAGGGTTCTGCAGGGTCCTCCAGGGCTCCTCAGGGTCCCTCAAGGTCCCCCAGGGCCCCTCAGGGTTCTTTAGGGTCCCTTAGGGTCCCCCAGGGCCCCTCAGGGTTCTTTAGGGTCCCCCAATGTCCCTCAGGGTTCTTTAGGGTCCCCCAAGGTCCCCCAGGGTTCTTTAGGGTCCCTCAGGGCCCCTCAGGGTCTCTCAAGGTTCCTCAGGGCTCTTTAGGGCTCGTTAGGGTCCCCCAGGGCCCCTCAGGGTCCCTCAGGGTTCCTCAGGGCTCCTCGGGCTACTATAGTGTCCCACAGAGTCCCCCAGGGCCCCTCAGGGCTCTTTAGGGTCCCTCAAGGTCCCCGAGGGCCCCCCAGGGTCCCTCAGGGTCCCCCAGGGCTTCTCAGGGTCCCCCAGGGCCCCTCAGGCCTCTTTCGGGTCCCCCAGGGCTCCTCAGTGTCCCTCAGGACTCCTCAGGGCCCCCCCAGGGTTCCTCAAGGTCCCCCACGGCCCCTCAAGATTCCTCAGGGTTCCTCAGGGCTCCTCGGGCTACTTTAGGGTCCCTCAGGGTCCCCCAGGGCTTCTCAGGGTCCCCCAGGGTCCCTCAGGGTTCTTTAGGGTTCTGCAGGGTCCCCCAGGGCTCCTCAGGGTCCCCCAGGGCTCCTCAGGGTTCCAGAGGGCTCCTCAGGGTCCCCCAGAGTCCCTCAAGGTTCTCAAGGTTCCCTCAGTGTCCCTCAAGGTCCCTCACAGTTCTTTAGGGTCCCTCAGGGTCCCTCAGTGCTCCTCAGGGTCCCCCAGGGCTCCTCAGGGTCCCTCAGTGTCCCTCAAGGTCCCCCAGGGTCCCTCAGGTCTCTTTAGGGTCCCTCAGGGTCCCCCAGGGCCCCTCCGGGTTCTTTAGGGTCCCCAAGGGTCTCTCAGGGTCCCTCAAGGTCCCTCAGGGCTTTTTAGGGTCCCTCAAGTGCCCCCTGGGCTCCTCAGGGTCCCTCAGGGTCTCTCAGGGCTCTTTAGGGTCCCCCAGGGCCCCTCAGTGTCCCTCAGGGCTCCTCAGGGTCCCCCAGGGTCCCTCAAGGTCCCTCAGGGCTCTTTAGGGTCCCTCAAGGTCCCGCAGGGTCCCCCAGGGCTCTTTAGGGCCCCCCAGGGTCCCCCAGGGCTCTTTAGGGTTCCCCAGGGCTCCTCAGGGTCCCCCAGGGTCCCCCAGGGCCCCTCAGGGTCCCTCAGGGTTCCTCAGAGCTCCTCGGGCTACTTTAGGGTCCCACAGAATCCCCCAGGGCCCCTCAGGGCTCTTTAGGGTCCCTCAGGGCCCCTCAGGGTCCCCCAGGGCTTCTCAGGGTCCCCCAGGGTCCCCCAGAGCCCCTCAGGCCTCTTTAGGGTCCCCCAGGGCCCCTCAGTGTCCCTCAGGGCTCCTCAGGGTCCCCCAGGGCCCCTCAGAGTTCTTTAGGGTCCCCCAGGGTGCCTCAGCGCTCTTTAGGGTTCTGCAAGGCCCCCCAGGTCTCTTCAGGGTCCCTCAGGGTCCCTCAAGGTCCCCCAGGGCTCCTCAGGGTCCCTCAAGGTCCCCCAGGGCTCCTCGGGCTACTTTAGGGTTCTGCAGGGTCCCCCAGGGCTCCTCAGGGTCCCTCAAGGTCCCTCAGGGTTCTTTAGGGTTCTGCAGGGTCCTCCAGAGCTCTTCAGGGTCCCTCAAGGTCCCCCAGGGCCCCTCAGGGCTCTTTAGGGTCCCCCAGCGCTCCTCAGGGTCCCTCAGGATCCCCCAGGGGCCCCGAGGGCCCCTCCGGGTTCTTTAGGGTCCCCAAGGGTCCCTCAGGGTCCCTCAAGGTCCCCCAGGGCTCTTTAGGCTCCCCAAGAGTCCCCCAGGGCCCCTCAGGGTCCCCCAGGGCGCCTCAGGGTCCCCCAGGGCTCTTTAGGGTCCCTCAAGGTTCCCCAGGGCTCTTTCGGGTCCCCCAGGGTCCCCCAGGGCTCTTTAGTGTCCCCCAGGGCTCTTTAGGGTCCCTCAGGGTTCCCCAGGGATCCTCAGGGTCCCCCAGGGGCCCCCAGAGTCCTTCAGGGCTCCTCAGGGTTCCTCAGGGTTCTTTACGGCCCCCCAGGGTCCCTCAAGGTTCTCAAGGTCCCCCCACAGTTCTTCAGGGCTCCTCAGGGTCCCCCAGAGTCCCTCAGGGTTCTTTAGGGTCCCCCAATGTCCCTCAGGGTTCTTTAGGGTCCCCCAAGGTCCCCCAGGGCTCTTTAGGGTCCCTCAAGGTCCCGCAGGGTCCCCCAGGGCTCTTTAGGGCCCCCCAGGGTCCCCCAGGGCTCTTTAGGGTTCCCCAGGGCTCCTCAAGGTCCCCCAGGGTCCCCCAGGGCCCCTCAGGGTCCCTCAGGGTTCCTCAGAGCTCCTCGGGCTACTTTAGGGTCCCACAGAATCCCCCAGGGCCCCTCAGGGCTCTTTAGGGTCCCTCAGGGCCCCTCAGGGTCCCCCAGGGCTTCTCAGGGTCCCCCAGGGTCCCCCAGAGCCCCTCAGGCCTCTTTAGGGTCCCCCAGGGCCCCTCAGTGTCCCTCAGGGCTCCTCAGGGTCCCCCAGGGCCCCTCAGAGTTCTTTAGGGTCCCCCAGGGTGCCTCAGCGCTCTTTAGGGTTCTGCAAGGCCCCCCAGGTCTCTTCAGGGTCCCTCAGGGTCCCTCAAGGTCCCCCAGGGCTCCTCAGGGTCCCTCAAGGTCCCCCAGGGCTCCTCGGGCTACTTTAGGGTTCTGCAGGGTCCCCCAGAGCTCTTCAGTGTCCCTCAAGGTCCCCCAGGGCCCCTCAGGGCTCTTTAGGGTCCCCCAGCGCTCCTCAGGGTCCCTCAGGATCCCCCAGGGGCCCCGAGGGCCCCTCCGGGTTCTTTAGGGTCCCCAAGGGTCCCTCAGGGTCCCTCAAGGTCCCCCAGGGCTCTTTAGGCTCCCCAAGAGTCCCCCAGGGATCCTCAGGGTCCCCCAGGGGCCCCCAGAGTCCTTCAGGGCTCCTCAGGGTTCCTCAGGGTTCTTTACGGCCCCCCAGGGTCCCTCAAGGTTCTCAAGGTCCCCCCACAGTTCTTCAGGGCTCCTCAGGGTCCCCCAGAGTCCCTCAGGGTTCTTTAGGGTCCCCCAAGGTCCCCCAGGGTTCTTTAGGGTCCCTCAGGGCCCCTCAGGGTCTCTCAAGGTTCCTCAGGGCTCTTTAGGGCTCGTTAGGGTCCCCCAGGGCCCCTCAGGGTCCCTCAGGGTTCCTCAGGGCTCCTCGGGCTACTATAGTGTCCCACAGAGTCCCCCAGGGCCCCTCAGGGCTCTTTAGGGTCCCTCAAGGTCCCCGAGGGCCCCCCAGGGTCCCTCAGGGTCCCCCAGGGCTTCTCAGCGTCCCCCAGGGCCCCTCAGGCCTCTTTCGGGTCCCCCAGGGCTCCTCAGTGTCCCTCAGGACTCCTCAGGGCCCCCCCAGGGCCCCTCAAGGTCCCCCAGGGCCCCTCAAGGTTCCTCAGGGTTCCTCAGGGCTCCTCGGGCTACTTTAGGGTCCCTCAGGGTCCCCCAGGGCTTCTCAGGGTCCCCCAGGGTCCCTCAGGGTTCTTTAGGGTTCTGCAGGGTCCCCCAGGGCTCCTCAGGGTCCCCCAGGGCTCCTCAGGGTTCCCCAGGGCTCCTCAGGGTCCCCCAGAGTCCCTCAAGGTTCTCAAGGTTCCCTCAGTGTCCCTCAAGGTCCCTCACAGTTCTTTAGGGTCCCTCAGGGTCCCTCAGTGCTCCTCAGGGTCCCCCAGGGCTCCTCAGGGTCCCTCAGTGTCCCTCAAGGTCCCCCAGGGTCCCTCAGGTCTCTTTAGGGTCCCTCAGGGTCCCCCAGGGCCCCTCCGGGTTCTTTAGGGTCCCCAAGGGTCTCTCAGGGTCCCTCAAGGTCCCTCAGGGCTTTTTAGGGTCCCTCAAGTGCCCCCTGGGCTCCTCAGGGTCCCTCAGGGTCTCTCAGGGCTCTTTAGGGTCCCCCAGGGCCCCTCAGTGTCCCTCAGGGCTCCTCAGGGTCCCCCAGGGTCCCTCAAGGTCCCTCAGGGCTCTTTAGGGTCCCTCAAGGTCCCGCAGGGTCCCCCAGGGCTCTTTAGGGCCCCCCAGGGTCCCCCAGGGCTCTTTAGGGTTCCCCAGGGCTCCTCAGGGTCCCCCAGGGTCCCCCAGGGCCCCTCAGGGTCCCTCAGGGTTCCTCAGAGCTCCTCGGGCTACTTTAGGGTCCCACAGAATCCCCCAGGGCCCCTCAGGGCTCTTTAGGGTCCCTCAGGGCCCCTCAGGGTCCCCCAGGGCTTCTCAGGGTCCCCCAGGGTCCCCCAGAGCCCCTCAGGCCTCTTTAGGGTCCCCCAGGGCCCCTCAGTGTCCCTCAGGGTTCTTTAGGGTTCTGCAGGGTCCCCCAGAGCTCTTCAGGGTCCCTCAAGGTCCCCCAGGGCCCCTCAGGGCTCTTTAGGGTCCCCCAGCGCTCCTCAGGGTCCCTCAGGATCCCCCAGGGGCCCCGAGGGCCCCTCCGGGTTCTTTAGGGTCCCCAAGGGTCCCTCAGGGTCCCTCAAGGTCCCCCAGGGCTCTTTAGGCTCCCCAAGAGTCCCCCAGGGTCCCTCAGGGTCCCCCAGGGCGCCTCAGGGTCCCCCAGGGTTCTTTAGGGTTCTGCAGGGTCCCCCAGGGCGCCTCAGGGTCCCCCAGGGTTCTTTAGGGTTCTGCAGGGTCCCCCAGGGCGCCTCAGGGTCCCTTAGGGTTCTTTAGGGTTCTGCAGGGTCCCCCAGGGGCCTTCAGGGCGCTTTAGGGTCCCCCAGGGTCCCCCATAACTCCTCAGGCTCCCTCAGGGACCCTATATGGTCCCTCAGGGTCCCGTAGGGCCCCTCAGGCCTCTTTAGGGTCCCCCCGGGGCCCCTCAGTGTCCCTCAGGGCCCCTCAGTGTCCCTCAGGGCTTCTCAGGACCCCTCAGTGTCCCACAGGGCCCTTCAGTGTCCCTTCAGGGCTCCTCAGGGTCCCCCAGGGCCCCCCAGGGCTCCTCAGGGTCCCCCAGGGCCCCTCAGTGTCCCTCAGGGCTCCTCAGGGCCCCCCCAGGGTTCCTCAAGGTCACCAAGGGTCCCCCAGGGCCCCTCAGGGTTCCTCAATGTCCCTCAGGGTTCTCAAGGGTCCCCCAGGGCTCCTCAGGGTCCCTCAGTGTTCCCCAGGGATCCTCAGGGGCCCCCAGGGTCCTTCAGGGCTCCTCAGGGTTCCTCAGGGTTCTTTACGGCCCCCCAGGGTCCCTCAAGGTTCTCAAGGTCCCCCCAGAGTTCTTCAGGGCTCTTTTGGGCCCCCAAGGGTCCCCCAGAGTCCCCCAGGGCTCTTTAGGGTCCCTCAAGGTCCCCCAGGGCCCCTCAGGGCTCTTTAGGGTCCCTCAGGGTCCCTCAGGGCTCCTCAGGTTCCCCCACGGCCCCTCAGGGTCCCTCAGGGTTCCTCAGGGCTCCTCGGGCTACTTTAGGGTCCCACAGAGTCCCCCAGGGCCCCTCAGGGCTCTTTAGGGTCCTCCAGGGCCCCCCAGGGTCCCTCAGTGTCCGCCAGGGCTTCTCAGGTTCCTCCAGGGCCCCTCAGGCCTCTTTAGGGTCCCCCAGGGCCCCTCAGTGTCACTCAGGGCTTCTCAGGGTCCCTCAGTGTCCCCCAGGGCCCCTCAGGGTCCCCCAGGGCTCCTCAGGGTCCCCCAGGGCTCCCCAGGGATCCTCAGGGTCCCCCAGGGGCCCCCAGGGTCCTTCAGGGCTCCTCAGGGTTCCTCAGGGTTCTTTACGGCCCCCCAGAGACCCTCAAGTTTCTCAAGGTCCCCCCAGAGTTCTTCAGGGCTCTTTTGGGTCCCCAAGGGTCCCCCAGGGCCCCTCAGGGCTCCTCAGGGTCCCCCAGAGTCCCTCAGGGTTCTTTAGGGTCCCCCAAGGTCTTCCACGGCTCTTTAGGGTCCCTCAAGGTCCCCCAGGGTCCCTCAGGGTCCCTCAGGGCTCCTCAGGCTACTTTAGGGTCCCACAGAATCCCCCAGGGCCCCTCAGGGCTCTTTAGGGTCCCCAGGGTCCCCCAAGGCCCCTCCGGGTTCTTTAGGGTCCCCCAGGTCTCCTCAGGGTCCCTCAAGGGTTCCCCAGGGCTCCTCTGGGTCCCCCAGAGTCCCTCAAGGTTCTCAAGGCTCCCTCAGTGTCCCGCAAGGTCCCTCACAGTTCTTTAGGGTTCTGCAGGGTCCCCCAGGGCTTCCCAGGGTCTCTCAGGGTTCTTTAGGGTTCTGCAGGGTCCCCCAGGGCACTTTAGGGTCCCTCAAGTTTCCTCAGGGCTCTTCAGGGCCCTCCAGGGCCCCTCAGGGCTTTTGAGGCTCCCCAAGGGTTCCCCAGGGCTTCTCAGGGTCCCCCAGGGTCCCTCAAGATTCTCAAGGCTCCCTCAGTGTCCCTCAAGGTCCCTCACAGTTCTTTAGTGTCCCTCAGGGTCCCCCAGGTCTCCTCAGGGTCCCTCAAGTTCCCCCAGGGCTCCTCAGGGTCCCTCAAGGTCCCCCAGGGCTCCTCAGGGTCCCTCAGGGTACTTTAGGGTCCCTCAAGTTCCCCAGAGCCCCCTCAGGGTCCCTCAGGGTCCCTTAAGGTCCCCCAGGGCTCCTCAGGGTCCCCCAGAGTTCTTTAGGGTTCTTCAGGGTCCCCCAGGGCCCCTCAGGGTTCTTTAGTGTCCCCCAGGCTCCCCCAGGGCTCCTCAGTGTCCGCCAGGGCTTCTCAGGTTACCCCAGGGTTCCTCAAGGTCCCCAAGGGGCCCCCAGGGCCCCTCAGGGTTCCTCAATGTCCCTCAGGGTTCTCAAGGGTCCCCCAGGGCTCCTCAGGGTCCCTCAGTGTTCCCCAGGGATCCTCAGGGGCCCCCAGGGTCCTTCAGGGCTCCTCAGGGTTCCTCAGGGTTCTTTACGGCCCCCCAGGGTCCCTCAAGGTTCTCAAGGTCCCCCCAGAGTTCCTCAGGGCTCTTTTGGGCCCCCAAGGGTCCCCCAGAGTCCCCCAGGGCTCTTTAGGGTCCCTCAAGGTCCCCCAGGGCCCCTCAGGGCTCTTTAGGGTCCCTCAGGGTCCCTCAGGGCTCCTCAGGTTCCCCCACGGCCTTTCAGGGTCCCTCAGGGTTCCTCAGGGCTCCTCGGGCTACTTTAGGGTCCCACAGAGTCCCCCAGGGCCCCTCAGGGCTCTTTAGGGTCCTCCAGGGCCCCCCAGGGTCTCTTAGTGTCCGCCAGGGCTTCTCAGGTTCCCCCAGGGCCCCTCAGGCCTCTTTAGGGTCCCCCAGGGCCCCTCAGTGTCACTCAGGGCTTCTCAGGGTCCCTCAGTGTCCCCCAGGGCCCCTCAGGGTCCCCCAGGGCTCCTCAGGGTCCCCCAGGGCTCCCCAGGGATCCTCAGGGTCCCCCAGGGGCCCCCAGGGTCCTTCAGGGCTCCTCAGGGTTCCTCAGGGTTCTTTACGGTCCCCCAGGGTCTCTCAAGGTTCTCAAGGTCCCCCCAGAGTTCTTCAGGGCTCTTTTGGGTCCCTAAGGGTCCCCCAGGGCCCCTCAGGGCTCTTTAGGGTTCTGCAGGGTCCCCCAGGGCTCCTCAGGGTCCCTCAGGGTTCTTTAGGGTCCCTCAAGTTCCCCAGAGCCCCCTCAGGGTCCCTTAAGGTCCCCCAGAGCTCCTCAGGGTCCCTCAGGGTTCTTTAGGGTTTTGCAGGGTCCCCCAGGGGCCCTCAGGGCTCTTTAGGGTCCCCCAGGGTCCCCCATAACTCCTCAGGGTCCCTCAGGGTCCCTATAAGGTCCCTCAGGGTCCCTCAGGGTCCCCCAGGGCTCTTTAGGGTCCCCCAGGGCCCCCCAGGGCCCCTCCGGGTTCTTTAGGGTCCCCAAGGGTCCCTCAGGGTCCCTCAGGGTCCCCCAGGGCTCTTTAGGCTCCCCAAGAGTCCCCCAGGGCTTCCCAGGGCCCCTCAGGGCTCTTTAGGGTTTCCCAGGGCCCCTCAGGGCTCTTTAGGGTTCCCCAGGGGCCCTCAGGTTCCCCCAGGGGCCCTCAGGGCTCTTTAGGGTACCCAGGGACCCCCAGGCCTCCTCAGGATCCCTCAGAGTCCCTATAAGGTCCCCCAGGGTCCCTCAGGGTCCCCCAGGGCCCCCCAGGGCCCCTCCGGGTTCTTTAGGGTCCCCAAGGGTCCCTCAGGGTCCCTCAGGGTCCCCCAGGGCTCTTTAGGCTCCCCAAGAGTCCCCCAGGGCTTCCCAGGGCCCCTCAGGGCTCTTTAGGGTCCCCCAGGGCCCCTCAGGGCTCTTTAGGGTCCCCCAGGGGCCCTCAGGTTCCCCCAGGGGCCCTCAGGGCTCTTTAGGGTACCCAGGGTCCCCCAGGGCTCCTCAGGATCCCTCAGAGTCCGTATAAGGTCCCCCAGGGTCCCTCAGGGTCCCCCAGGGCCCCCCAGGGCTCTTTAGGGTCCCTCAAGTGCCCCCAGGGCTCCTCAGGGTCCCCCAGGGATCCTCAGGGCTCTTTAGGGCCCCCCAGGGTTTCTCGGAGGCCCCCAGAGTCTCTCAGGGTCCCTCAGGGTCCCCCAGGGCTCTTTAGGGTCCCCAGGGCTCCTCAGGGTCCCCCAGGGTTCCCCAGGGCTCCTCAAGGTCCCCCAGGGGCCTCCAGGGTCCTTCAGGGCTCCTCAGGGTTCCTCAGGGTTCTTTACGGCCCCCCAGAGACCCTCAAGTTTCTCAAGGTCCCCCCAGAGTTCTTCAGGGCTCTTTTGGGTCCCCAAGGGTCCCCCAGGGCCCCTCAGGTCTCTTCAGGGTCCCCCAGAGTCCCTCAGGGTTCTTTAGGGTCCCCCAAGGTCTTCCACGGCTCTTTAGGGTCCCTCAAGGTCCCCCAGGGTCCCTCAGGGTCCCTCAGGGCTCCTCAGGCTACTTTAGGGTCCCACAGAATCCCCCAGGGCCCCTCAGGGCTCTTTAGGGTCCCCAGGGTCCCCCAAGGCCCATCCAGCGACTGCTCCCAAAGCGAAGGAGCCAGGACCCAAAGACCTAGCTGGCCTGAAGGGGCCCCAGGGGGCCCCCAAGCAGCCCCTCTCCATTTGGGTCTGGGGGCTTTCGTTGGGCCGGGAACCTGGGAGGTACCTGCCCGGTTGCAGGTCGCGGCCCGAGAAGCACTCTCCGGCCAACGTGCCGAACGTCCAGCGACTGCTCCCAAAGCGAAGGAGCCAGGACCCAAAGACCTAGCTGGCCTGAAGGGGCCCCAGGGGGCCCCCAAGCAGCCCCTCTCCATTTGGGTCTGGGGGCTTTCGTTGGGCCGGGAACCTGGGAGGTACCTGCCCGGTTGCAGGTCGCGGCCCGAGAAGCACTCTCCGGCCAACGTGCCAAACGTCCAGCGACTGCTCCCAAAGCGAAGGAGCCAGGACCCAAAGACCTAGCTGGCCTGAAGGGGCCCCAGGGGGCCCCCAAGCAGCCCCTCTCCATTTGGGTCTGGGGGCTTTCGTTGGGCCGGGAACCTGGGAGGTACCTGCCCGGTTGCAGGTCGCGGCCCGAGAAGCACTCTCCGGCCAACGTGCCAAACGTCCAGCGACTGCTCCCAAAGCGAAGGAGCCAGGACCCAAAGACCTAGCTGGCCTGAAGGGGCCCCAGGGGGCCCCCAAGCAGCCCCTCTCCATTTGGGTCTGGGGGCTTTCGTTGGGCCGGGAACCTGGGAGGTACCTGCCCGGTTGCAGGTCGCGGCCCGAGAAGCACTCTCCGGCCAACGTGCCAAACGTCCAGCGACTGCTCCCAAAGCGAAGGAGCCAGGACCCAAAGACCTAGCTGGCCTGAAGGGGCCCCAGGGGGCCCCCAAGCAGCCCCTCTCCATTTGGGTCTGGGGGCTTTCGTTGGGCCGGGAACCTGGGAGGTACCTGCCCGGTTGCAGGTCGCGGCCCGAGAAGCACTCTCCGGCCAAAGTGCCAAACGTCCAGCGACTGCTCCCAAAGCGAAGGAGCCAGGACCCAAAGACCTAGCTGGCCTGAAGGGGCCCCAGGGGGCCCCCAAGCAGCCCCTCTCCATTTGGGTCTGGGGGCTTTCGTTGGGCCGGGAACCTGGGAGGTACCTGCCCGGTTGCAGGTCGCGTCCCGAGAAGCACTCTCCGGCCAACGTGCCAAACATCCAGCGACTTCTCCCAAAGCGAAGGAGCCAGGACCCAAAGACCTAGCTGGCCTGAAGGGGCCCCAGGGGGCCCCCAAGCAGCCCCTCTCCATTTGGGTCTGGGGGCTTTCGTTGGGCCGGGAACCTGGGAGGTACCTGCCCGGTTGCAGGTCGCGGCCCGAGAAGCACTCTCCGGCCAACGTGCCAAACGTCCAGCGACTGCTCCCAAAGCGAAGGAGCCAGGACCCAAAGACCTAGCTGGCCTGAAGGGGCCCCAGGGGGCCCCCAAGCAGCCCCTCTCCATTTGGGTCTGGGGGCTTTCGTTGGCTGGGAACCTGGGAGGTACCTGCCCGGTTGCAGGTCGCGGCCCGAGAAGCACTCTCCGGCCAACGTGCCGAACGTCCAGCGACTGCTCCCAAAGCGAAGGAGCCAGGACCCAAAGACCTAGCTGGCCTGAAGGGGCCCCAGGGGGCCCCCAAGCAGCCCCTCTCCATTTGGGTCTGGGGGCTTTCGTTGGGCCGGGAACCTGGGAGGTACCTGCCCGGTTGCAGGTCGCGGCCCGAGAAGCACTCTCCGGCCAACGTGCCAAACGTCCAGCGACTGCTCCCAAAGCGAAGGAGCCAGGACCCAAAGACCTAGCTGGCCTGAAGGGGCCCCAGGGGGCCCCCAAGCAGCCCCTCTCCATTTGGGTCTGGGGGCTTTCGTTGGGCCGGGAACCTGGGAGGTACCTGCCCGGTTGCAGGTCGCGGCCCGAGAAGCACTCTCCGGCCAACGTGCCAAACGTCCAGCGACTGCTCCCAAAGCGAAGGAGCCAGGACCCAAAGACCTAGCTGGCCTGAAGGGGCCCCAGGGGGCCCCCAAGCAGCCCCTCTCCATTTGGGTCTGGGGGCTTTCGTTGGGCCGGGAACCTGGGAGGTACCTGCCCGGTTGCAGGTCGCGGCCCGAGAAGCACTCTCCGGCCAACGTGCCGAACGTCCAGCGACTGCTCCCAAAGCGAAGGAGCCAGGACCCAAAGACCTAGCTGGCCTGAAGGGGCCCCAGGGGGCCCCCAAGCAGCCCCTCTCCATTTGGGTCTGGGGGCTTTCGTTGGGCCGGGAACCTGGGAGGTACCTGCCCGGTTGCAGGTCGCGGCCCGAGAAGCACTCTCCGGCCAACGTGCCAAACGTCCAGCGACTGCTCCCAAAGCGAAGGAGCCAGGACCCAAAGACCTAGCTGGCCTGAAGGGGCCCCAGGGGGCCCCCAAGCAGCCCCTCTCCATTTGGGTCTGGGGGCTTTCGTTGGGCCGGGAACCTGGGAGGTACCTGCCCGGTTGCAGGTCGCGGCCCGAGAAGCACTCTCCGGCCAACGTGCCGAACGTCCAGCGACTGCTCCCAAAGCGAAGGAGCCAGGACCCAAAGACCTAGCTGGCCTGAAGGGGCCCCAGGGGGCCCCCAAGCAGCCCCTCTCCATTTGGGTCTGGGGGCTTTCGTTGGGCCGGGAACCTGGGAGGTACCTGCCCGGTTGCAGGTCGCGGCCCGAGAAGCACTCTCCGGCCAACGTGCCAAACGTCCAGCGACTGCTCCCAAAGCGAAGGAGCCAGGACCCAAAGACCTAGCTGGCCTGAAGGGGCCCCAGGGGGCCCCCAAGCAGCCCCTCTCCATTTGGGTCTGGGGGCTTTCGTTGGGCCGGGAACCTGGGAGGTACCTGCCCGGTTGCAGGTCGCGGCCCGAGAAGCACTCTCCGGCCAACGTGCCGAACGTCCAGCGACTGCTCCCAAAGCGAAGGAGCCAGGACCCAAAGACCTAGCTGGCCTGAAGGGGCCCCAGGGGGCCCCCAAGCAGCCCCTCTCCATTTGGGTCTGGGGGCTTTCGTTGGGCCGGGAACCTGGGAGGTACCTGCCCGGTTGCAGGTCGCGGCCCGAGAAGCACTCTCCGGCCAACGTGCCGAACGTCCAGCGACTGCTCCCAAAGCGAAGGAGCCAGGACCCAAAGACCTAGCTGGCCTGAAGGGGCCCCAGGGGGCCCCCAAGCAGCCCCTCTCCATTTGGGTCTGGGGGCTTTCGTTGGGCCGGGAACCTGGGAGGTACCTGCCCGGTTGCAGGTCGCGGCCCGAGAAGCACTCTGCGGCCAACGTGCCAAACGTCCAGCGACTGCTCCCAAAGCGAAGGAGCCAGGACCCAAAGACCTAGCTGGCCTGAAGGGGCCCCAGGGGGCCCCCAAGCAGCCCCTCTCCATTTGGGTCTGGGGGCTTTCGTTGGGCCGGGAACCTGGGAGGTACCTGCCCGGTTGCAGGTCGCGGCCCGAGAAGCACTCTCCGGCCAACGTGCCAAACGTCCAGCGACTGCTCCCAAAGCGAAGGAGCCAGGACCCAAAGACCTAGCTGGCCTGAAGGGGCCCCAGGGGGCCCCCAAGCAGCCCCTCTCCATTTGGGTCTGGGGGCTTTCGTTGGGCCGGGAACCTGGGAGGTACCTGCCCGGTTGCAGGTCGCGGCCCGAGAAGCACTCTCCGGCCAACGTGCCGAACGTCCAGCGACTGCTCCCAAAGCGAAGGAGCCAGGACCCAAAGACCTAGCTGGCCTGAAGGGGCCCCAGGGGGCCCCCAAGCAGCCCCTCTCCATTTGGGTCTGGGGGCTTTCGTTGGGCCGGGAACCTGGGAGGTACCTGCCCGGTTGCAGGTCGCGGCCCGAGAAGCACTCTCCGGCCAACGTGCCAAACGTCCAGCGACTGCTCCCAAAGCGAAGGAGCCAGGACCCAAAGACCTAGCTGGCCTGAAGGGGCCCCAGGGGGCCCCCAAGCAGGCCCTCTCCATTTGGGTCTGGGGGCTTTCGTTGGGCCGGGAACCTGGGAGGTACCTGCCCGGTTGCAGGTCGCGGCCCGAGAAGCACTCTCCGGCCAACGTGCCAAACGTCCAGCGACTGCTCCCAAAGCGAAGGAGCCAGGACCCAAAGACCTAGCTGGCCTGAAGGGGCCCCAGGGGGCCCCCAAGCAGCCCCTCTCCATTTGGGTCTGGGGGCTTTCGTTGGGCCGGGAACCTGGGAGGTACCTGCCCGGTTGCAGGTCGCGGCCCGAGAAGCACTCTCCGGCCAACATGCCAAACGTCCAGCGACTGCTCCCAAAGCGAAGGAACCAGGACCCAAAGACCTAGCTGGCCTGAAGGGGCCCCAGGGGGCCCCCAAGCAGCCCCTCTCCATTTGGGTCTGGGGGCTTTCGTTGGGCCGGGAACCTGGGAGGTACCTGCCCGGTTGCAGGTCGCGGCCCGAGAAGCACTCTCCGGCCAACGTGCCAAACGTCCAGCGACTGCTCCCAAAGCGAAGGAGCCAGGACCCAAAGACCTAGCTGGCCTGAAGGGGCCCCAGGGGGCCCCCAAGCAGCCCCTCTCCATTTGGGTCTGGGGGCTTTCGTTGGGCCGGGAACCTGGGAGGTACCTGCCCGGTTGCAGGTCGCGGCCCGAGAAGCACTCTCCGGCCAACGTGCCAAACGTCCAGCGACTGCTCCCAAAGCGAAGGAGCCAGGACCCAAAGACCTAGCTGGCCTGAAGGGGCCCCAGGGGGCCCCCAAGCAGCCCCTCTCCATTTGGGTCTGGGGGCTTTCGTTGCGCCGGGAACCTGGGAGGTACCTGCCCGGTTGCAGGTCGCGGCCCGAGAAGCACTCTGCGGCCAACGTGCCAAACGTCCAGCGACTGCTCCCAAAGCGAAGGAGCCAGGACCCAAAGACCTAGCTGGCCTGAAGGGGCCCCAGGGGGCCCCCAAGCAGCCCCTCTCCATTTGGGTCTGGGGGCTTTCGTTGGGCCGGGAACCTGGGAGGTACCTGCCCGGTTGCAGGTCGCGGCCCGAGAAGCACTCTCCGGCCAACGTGCCAAACGTCCAGCGACTGCTCCCAAAGCGAAGGAGCCAGGACCCAAAGACCTAGCTGGCCTGAAGGGGCCCCAGGGGGCCCCCAAGCAGCCCCTCTCCATTTGGGTCTGGGGGCTTTCGTTGGGCTGGGAACCTGGGAGGTACCTGCCCGGTTGCAGGTCGCGGCCCGAGAAGCACTCTCCGGCCAACGTGCCGAACGTCCAGCGACTGCTCCCAAAGCGAAGGAGCCAGGACCCAAAGACCTAGCTGGCCTGAAGGGGCCCCAGGGGGCCCCCAAGCAGCCCCTCTCCATTTGGGTCTGGGGGCTTTCGTTGGGCCGGGAACCTGGGAGGTACCTGCCCGGTTGCAGGTCGCGGCCCGAGAAGCACTCTCCGGCCAACGTGCCGAACGTCCAGCGACTGCTCCCAAAGCGAAGGAGCCAGGACCCAAAGACCTAGCTGGCCTGAAGGGGCCCCAGGGGGCCCCCAAGCAGCCCCTCTCCATTTGGGTCTGGGGGCTTTCGTTGGGCCGGGAACCTGGGAGGTACCTGCCCGGTTGCAGGTCGCGGCCCGAGAAGCACTCTCCGGCCAACGTGCCAAACGTCCAGCGACTGCTCCCAAAGCGAAGGAGCCAGGACCCAAAGACCTAGCTGGCCTGAAGGGGCCCCAGGGGGCCCCCAAGCAGCCCCTCTCCATTTGGGTCTGGGGGCTTTCGTTGGGCCGGGAACCTGGGAGGTACCTGCCCGGTTGCAGGTCGCGGCCCGAGAAGCACTCTCCGGCCAACATGCCAAACGTCCAGCGACTGCTCCCAAAGCGAAGGAGCCAGGACCCAAAGACCTAGCTGGCCTGAAGGGGCCCCAGGGGGCCCCCAAGCAGCCCCTCTCCATTTGGGTCTGGGGGCTTTCGTTGGGCCGGGAACCTTGGAGGTACCTGCCCGGTTGCAGGTCGCGGCCCGAGAAGCACTCTCCGGCCAACGTGCCCAACGTCCAGCGACTGCTCCCAAAGCGAAGGAGCCAGGACCCAAAGACCTAGCTGGCCTGAAGGGGCCCCAGGGGGCCCCCAAGCAGCCCCTCTCCATTTGGGTCTGGGGGCTTTCGTTGGGCCGGGAACCTGGGAGGTACCTGCCCGGTTGCAGGTCGCGGCCCGAGAAGCACTCTCCGGCCAAAGTGCCAAACGTCCAGCGACTGCTCCCAAAGCGAAGGAGCCAGGACCCAAAGACCTAGCTGGCCTGAAGGGGCCCCAGGGGGCCCCCAAGCAGCCCCTCTCCATTTGGGTCTGGGGGCTTTCGTTGGGCCGGGAACCTGGGAGGTACCTGCCCGGTTGCAGGTCGCGTCCCGAGAAGCACTCTCCGGCCAACGTGCCAAACATCCAGCGACTTCTCCCAAAGCGAAGGAGCCAGGACCCAAAGACCTAGCTGGCCTGAAGGGGCCCCAGGGGGCCCCCAAGCAGCCCCTCTCCATTTGGGTCTGGGGGCTTTCGTTGGGCCGGGAACCTGGGAGGTACCTGCCCGGTTGCAGGTCGCGGCCCGAGAAGCACTCTCCGGCCAACGTGCCGAACGTCCAGCGACTGCTCCCAAAGCGAAGGAGCCAGGACCCAAAGACCTAGCTGGCCTGAAGGGGCCCCAGGGGGCCCCCAAGCAGCCCCTCTCCATTTGGGTCTGGGGGCTTTCGTTGGGCCGGGAACCTGGGAGGTACCTGCCCGGTTGCAGGTCGCGGCCCGAGAAGCACTCTCCGGCCAACGTGCCAAACGTCCAGCGACTGCTCCCAAAGCGAAGGAGCCAGGACCCAAAGACCTAGCTGGCCTGAAGGGGCCCCAGGGGGCCCCCAAGCAGCCCCTCTCCATTTGGGTCTGGGGGCTTTCGTTGGGCCGGGAACCTGGGAGGTACCTGCCCGGTTGCAGGTCGCGGCCCGAGAAGCACTCTCCGGCCAACGTGCCCAACGTCCAGCGACTGCTCCCAAAGCGAAGGAGCCAGGACCCAAAGACCTAGCTGGCCTGAAGGGGCCCCAGGGGGCCCCCAAGCAGCCCCTCTCCATTTGGGTCTGGGGGCTTTCGTTGGGCCGGGAACCTGGGAGGTACCTGCCCGGTTGCAGGTCGCGGCCCGAGAAGCACTCTCCGGCCAACGTGCCAAACGTCCAGCGACTGCTCCCAAAGCGAAGGAGCCAGGACCCAAAGACCTAGCTGGCCTGAAGGGGCCCCAGGGGGCCCCCAAGCAGCCCCTCTCCATTTGGGTCTGGGGGCTTTCGTTGGGCCGGGAACCTGGGAGGTACCTGCCCGGTTGCAGGTCGCGGCCCGAGAAGCACTCTCCGGCCAACGTGCCGAACGTCCAGCGACTGCTCCCAAAGCGAAGGAGCCAGGACCCAAAGACCTAGCTGGCCTGAAGGGGCCCCAGGGGGCCCCCAAGCAGCCCCTCTCCATTTGGGTCTGGGGGCTTTCGTTGGGCCGGGAACCTGGGAGGTACCTGCCCGGTTGCAGGTCGCGGCCCGAGAAGCACTCTCCGGCCAACGTGCCGAACGTCCAGCGACTGCTCCCAAAGCGAAGGAGCCAGGACCCAAAGACCTAGCTGGCCTGAAGGGGCCCCAGGGGGCCCCCAAGCAGCCCCTCTCCATTTGGGTCTGGGGGCTTTCGTTGGGCCGGGAACCTGGGAGGTACCTGCCCGGTTGCAGGTCGCGGCCCGAGAATCACTCTGCGGCCAACGTGCCAAACGTCCAGCGACTGCTCCCAAAGCGAAGGAGCCAGGACCCAAAGACCTAGCTGGCCTGAAGGGGCCCCAGGGGGCCCCCAAGCAGCCCCTCTCCATTTGGGTCTGGGGGCTTTCGTTGGGCCGGGAACCTGGGAGGTACCTGCCCGGTTGCAGGTCGCGGCCCGAGAAGCACTCTCCGGCCAACGTGCCAAACGTCCAGCGACTGCTCCCAAAGCGAAGGAGCCAGGACCCAAAGACCTAGCTGGCCTGAAGGGGCCCCAGGGGGCCCCCAAGCAGCCCCTCTCCATTTGGGTCTGGGGGCTTTCGTTGGGCCGGGAACCTGGGAGGTACCTGCCCGGTTGCAGGTCGCGGCCCGAGAAGCACTCTCCGGCCAACGTGCCGAACGTCCAGCGACTGCTCCCAAAGCGAAGGAGCCAGGACCCAAAGACCTAGCTGGCCTGAAGGGGCCCCAGGGGGCCCCCAAGCAGCCCCTCTCCATTTGGGTCTGGGGGCTTTCGTTGGGCCGGGAACCTGGGAGGTACCTGCCCGGTTGCAGGTCGCGGCCCGAGAAGCACTCTCCGGCCAACGTGCCAAACGTCCAGCGACTGCTCCCAAAGCGAAGGAGCCAGGACCCAAAGACCTAGCTGGCCTGAAGGGGCCCCAGGGGGCCCCC